>NW_026735401.1:0-131120 GCF_949786415.1 Peromyscus eremicus
AATAGTACTCGCGTCTGTTCCCAGCAAGTACAGTGAATTGGACTGAAGCGGAGCTAATGTTCTTGTAAGTTTCCTAAGCAGAGTTGAACTAGATATGGCCCCTGTTTGTAGGAAGCACAGTTCTTTTATTCTGAGCAAGCTCACTGTTTAGACACCATAGGAAACACAGTCGAGTAGAAGAGTGCTCTTTTCTCAAAAGCAGAGTGTGTTTCTTGTAAGGGGAGCTAGCATTTGTTACCCGGTCCTAAATGGAGTTGAATCCCATGCAGTTTCTTGTCCTACGAGCAAGAGTTGTTTTCTGGTAAGAAGAGTCACTATTGCGCTCCCATTGTCATACACAGGGCAAATAGCACTGGCGTCTGTTCCCAGCATATACAGTGTATTGGACTGAAGAGGATCTACTGTTCTTGTCATTTTCCTAAGCAGAATTGAACTAGATATGGCCGTATTTGTAGAAAGCACAGTTGTTGTTCTGAGCAAAGTCACTGTTCTGGCCCTATAGGAAACACAGTAGAGTAGAACAGTGCTCTTTTCTCAAAAGCAGAGTGTGTTTCTTGTAAGGCGAGCTAGCGTTTGTTTCCCAGTCCTAAATGGAGTTGAATAAGATGCTGTTTCTTGTCCTACGAGCAAGAGTTGTTTTCTGGGAAGGAAAGTCACTTTTGTGCTCCCATTGCCATACACAGTGCAAATAGCACTCGCGTCTGTTCCCAGCAAGTACAGTGAATTGGACTGAAGCGGAGCTAATGTTCTTGTCAGTTTCCTAAGCAGAGTTGAACTAGATATGGCCCCTGTTTGTAGGAAGCACAGTTCTTTTATTCTGAGCAAGCTCACTGTTTAGACACCATAGGAAACACAGTCGAGTAGAAGAGTGCTCTTTTCTCAAAAGCAGAGTGTGTTTCTTGTAAGGGGAGCTAGCGTTTGTTACCCGGTCCTAAATGGAGTGGAATCCCATGCAGTTTCTTGTCCTACAAGCAAGAGTTGTTTTCTGGTAAGAAGAGTCACTATTGTGCTCCCATTGTCATACACAGGGCAAATAGCACTGGCGTCTGTTCACAGCATGTACAGTGTAGTGGACTGAAGAGGATCTACAGTTCTTGTCAGTTTCTTAAGCAGAATTGAACTAGATATGGCCGTGTGTGTAGGAAGCACAGTTCTTTTTTTCTGAGCAAGCTCACTGTTCTGGCCCTATAGGAAACACAGTAGAGTAGAAGAGTGCTCTTTTCTCAAAAGCAGAGTGTGTTTCTTGTAAGGCGAGCTAGCGTTTGTTTCCCAGTCTTAAATGGAGTTGAATCCCATGCAGTTTCCTGTCCAACGAGCAAGAGTTGTTTTCTGGTAAGGAAAGTCACTATTGTGCTCCCATTGCTATACACAGTTCAAATAGTACTCGCGTCTGTTCCCAGCAAGTACAGTGAATTGGACTGAAGCGGAGCTAATGTTCTTGTCAGTTTCCTAAGCAGAGTTGAACTAGATATGGCCCCTGTTTGTAGGAAGCACAGTTCTTTTATTCTGAGCAAGCTCACTGTTTAGACACCATAGGAAACACAGTCGAGTAGAAGAGTGCTCTTTTCTCAAATGCAGAGTGTGTTTCTTGTAAGGCAAGCTAGCGTTTGTTTCCCAGTCCTAAATGGAGTTGAATCACATGCAGTTTTTGGTCCTACGAGCAAGAGTTTTTTTCTGGTAAGGAAAGTAACTATTGCTTTCCCATTGCCATACATAGTGCAAATAGCACTCGCGTCTGTTCCCAGCAAGTACAGTGTATTGGACTGAAGAGGATCTACTGTTCTTGTCAGTTTGCTAAGCAGAATTGAACTAGATATGGCCGTATTTGTAGGAAGCACAGTTCTTTTGTTCTGAGCAAACTCACTGTTCTGGCCCTATAGGAAACACAGTAGAGTAGAATAGTGCTCTTTTCTCAAAAGCAGAGTGTGTTTCTTGTAAGTTGAGCTAGCGTTTGTTTCCAAGTCCCTAAATGGAGTTGAATCACATGCAGTTTCTGGTCCTATCAGCAAGAGTTGTTTTCTGGTAAGAAGAGTCACTATTGTGCTCCCATTGTCATACACAAGGCAAATAGCACTGGCGTCTAATCCCAGCAAGTACAGTGTATTGGACTGAAGAGGATCTACCTTTCTTGTCAGTTTCCTAAGCAGAGTTGAACTATATATGGCCCGTGTAGGTAGGAAGCACAGTTCTTTTGTTCTGAGCAAGGTCACTGTTCGGACCCCATAGGAAACACAGTAGAGTAGAAGTGTGCTCTTTTCTCAAAAGCAGAGTGTGTTTCTTGTATGGCAAGCTAGCGTTTGTTTCCCTGTCCTAAATGGAGATGAATCACATCCTGTTTTTGGTACTACGAACAAGAGTTGTTTTCTGGTAAGGAAAGTCACTATTGCACTCCCATTGCCATACACAGTGCAAAAAGCACTCACGTCTGTTCCAAGCAAGTACAGTGTATGGACTGAAGTGGAGCTACTGTTCTTGTCAGTTTCCTAAGTAGAGTTGAACTAGACATGGCGCGTTTGTGTAGGAAGCATAGTTCTTTTGTTCTGAGCAAGCTCACTGTTCAGATCCCATAGGATACACAGTAGAGTAGAAGAGTGCTCTTTTCTCAAAAGCAGAGTGTGTTTCTTGTAAGGCGAGGTAGCATTTGTTTCCCAGTCCCTAAATCGAGTTGAAATCACATGCACTTTCTTGTCCTATGAGCAAGAGTTGTTTTCTGGTAAGATGAGTCACTATTGCGCTCCCATTGTCATACACAGGGCAAATAGCACTTGCGTCTGTTCCCAGCATGTACAGTGTATTGGACTGAAGAGGATCTACTGTTCTTGTCAGTTTCCTAAGCAGAATTGAACTAGATATGGCCGTATTTGTAGGAAGCACAGTTCTTTGTTCTGAGCAAACTCACTGTTCTGGCCATATAGGAAACACAGTAGAGTAGAAGAGTGCTCTTTTCTCAAAAGCAGAGTGTGTTTCCTGTAAGGTGAGCTAGCGTTTGTTTCCGAGTCCTAAATGGAGTTGAATCACATGCAGTTTTTGGTCCTAAGAGCAAGAGTTGTTTTCTGGTAAGGAAAGTCATTATTGCGCTCCATTGCCATATACAGTGCAAATAGCACTCGTGTCTGTTCCCAGCAAGTACAGTGAATTGGACTGAAGCGGAGCTAATGTTCTTGTCAGTTTCCTAAGCAGAGTTGAACTAGATATGGCCCATGTGTAAGGGAAGCACAGTTCTTTTGTTCTGAGCAAGCTCACTGTTCGGATCCCATAGGATACACAGTCGAGTAGAAGAGTGCTCTTTTCTCAAAAGCAGAGTGTGTTCCTTGTAAGGCGAGCTAGCGTTTGTTTCCCAGTCCTAAAAGGAGTTGAATCACATGCAGTTTCTTGTCCTACGAGCAAGAGTTGTTTTCTGGTAAGAAGAGTCACTATTGTGCTCCCATTGCCATACACAGTGCAAATAGCACTCGAGTCTCTTCCCAGCAAGTACAGTGTATTGGACTGAAGCGGAGCTACTGTTCTTGTCAGTTTCCTAAGCAGAGTTGAACTAGATATGGCCCATGTGTATAGGAAGCACAGTTCTTTTATTCTGAGCAAGCTCACTGTTCGGATTCCATAGGATACACAGTAGAGAAGAAGAGTGCTCTTTTCTCCAAAGCAGAGTGTGTTTCTTGTAAGGCGAGCTAGCATTTGTTTCCCAGTCCTAAATGGAGTTGAATCACATGCAGTTTCTTGTCGTACGAGCAAGAGCTGTTTTCTGGTAAGAAGAGTCACTATTGCGCTCCCATTGTCATACACAGGGCAAATAGCACTGGCGTCTGTTCCGAGCATGTACAGTGTATTGGACTGAAGAGGACCTACTGTTCTTGTCACTTTCCTAAGCAGAATTGAACTAGATAAGGTGGTATTTGTAGGAAGCACAGTTCTTTTTTTCTGAGCAAACTCACTGTTCTGGCCCTATAGGAAACACAGTAGAGTAGAAGAGTGCTCTTTTCTCAAAAGCAGAGTGTGTTTCTTGTAAGGCGAGCTAGCGTTTGTTTCCCAGTCCTAAATGGAGTTGAATCACATGCAGTTTCTTGTCCTACGAACAAGAGTTGTTTTCTGGTAAGGAAAGTCACTATTGTGCTCCCATTGCCATACACAGTGCAAATATCAATCGCGTCTGTTCCCAGCAAGTACAGTGTATTGGACTAAAGCGGAGCTACTGTTCTTGTCAGTTTCCTAAGCAGAGTTGAACTAGATATGGCCCATGTGTGTAGGAAGCACAGTTCTTTTGTTCTGAGAATGCTCACTGTTCTAGCCTTATAGGAAAGACATTAGAGTAGAAGAGTGCTCTTTTCTCAAAAGCAGAGTGTGTTTCTTGTAAGGCGAGCTAGCGTTTGTTTCCCAGTCCTAAATGTAGTTGAATCACATGCAGTTTCTGGTCCTACGTGCAAGAGTAGTTTTCTGGTAAGAAGAGTCACTATTGTGCTCCCATTGTCATACACAAGGCAAATAGCACCGGCGTCTAATCCCAGCAAGTAGAGTGTATTGGACTGAAGAGGATCTACCTTTCTTGTCAGTTTCCTAAGCAGAGTTGAACTAGATATGGCCCGTGTGTGTAGGAAGCACAGTTCTTTTGTTCTGAGCAAGCTCACTGTTCGGACCCCATAGGAAACACAGTAGAGTAGAAGAGTGCTCTTTTCTCAAAAGCAGAGTATGTTTCCTGTAAGGCAAGCTAGCGTTTGTTTCCCTGTCCTAAATGGAGTTGAATCACATCCTGTTCTTGGTCCTATGAGCAAGAGTTGTTTTCTGGTAAGGAAAGTTGCTATTGCACTCCCATTGCCATACACAGTGCAAATAGCACTCACGTCTGTTCCAAGCAAGTACAGTGTATTGGACTGAAGAGGAGCTACTGTTCCTGTCAGTTTCCTAAGTAGAGTTGAACTAGATATGGCCCGTGTGTGTAGGAAGCACAGTTCTTTTGTTCTGAGCAAGCTCACTGTTTGGATCCCATAGGATACACAATAGAGTAGAAGAGCGCTCTTTTCTCAAAGGCAGAGTGTGTTTCTTGTAAGGCGAGCTAGCGTTTGTTTCCAAGTCCTAAATGGAGTTGAATCACATGCAGTTTCTTGTCCTACGAGCAAGAGATGTTTTCTGGTAAGAAGAGTCACTATTGCACTCCCATTGTCAAACACAAGGCAAATAGCACTGGCGTCTGTTCCCAGCATGTACAGTGTATTGGACTGAAGAGGATCTACTGTTCTTGTCACTTTCCTAAGCAGAATTGAACTATATAAGGCGATATTGGTAGGAAGCACAGTTCTTTTGTTCTGAGCAAACTCACTGTTCTGGCACTATGGGAAACACAGTAGAGTAGAAGAGTGCTCTTTTCTCAAAAGCAGAGTGTGTTTCTTGTAAGGCGAGCTAGAGTTTGTTTCCCAGTCCTAAATGGTGTTGAATCACATGCAATTTCTGGTCCTATGAGCATGAATTTTTTCTGGTAAGAAGAGTCACTATTGGGCTCCCATTGTTATACACAGGGCAATTAGCACTGGCGTCTGTTCCCAGCATGTACAGTGTATTGGACTGAAGAGGATCTACTGTTCTTGTCTGTTTCCTAAGCAGAATTGAACTAGATATGGCCGTGTGTGTAGGAAGCACAGTTCTTTTGTTCTGAGTAAGCTCACTGTTCTGGCCCTATAGGAAACAAAGTAGAGTAGAAGAGTGATGTTTTCGAAAAAGCAGAGTGTGTTTCTTGTAAGGCGAGCGAGCATTTGTTTCCCAGTCCTAAATGGAGTTGAATCAGTTGTAGTTTTTGCTCCTACGAGCAAGAGTTGTTTTCTGGTAAGGAAATTCACTATTGCGCTCCCATTGCCATACAAAGTGCAAATAGCACTCGCGTCTGTTCCCAGCAAGTACAGTGTATTGGACTGAAGCGGAGCTACTGTTCTTGTCAGTTTCCAAAGCAGAGTTGAACTAGATATGGCCCGTGTGTGTAGGAAGCACAGTTCTTTTGATCTGAGCAAGCTCACTCTTCGGACCCCATAGGAAACACAGTAGAGTAGAAGAGTGCTCTTTTCTCAAAAGCACAGTGTGTTTCTTGTACGGCGAGCTAGCGTTTGTTTCCCAGTCCTAAATGGAGTTGAATCCCATGCAGTTTCTTGTCCTACGAGCAAGAGTTGTTTTCTGGTAAGAAGAGTCACTATTGCGCTCCCATTGTCATACACAGGGCAAATAGCACTGGCGTCTGTTCCCAGCATATACAGTGTATTGGACTGAAGAGGATCTACTGTTCTTGTCATTTTCCTAAGCAGAATTGAACTAGATATGGCCGTATTTGTAGGAAGCACAGTTGTTGTTCTGAGCAAAGTCACTGTTCTGGCCCTATAGGAAACACAGTAGAGTAGAACAGTGCTCTTTTCTCAAAAGCAGAGTGTGTTTCTTGTAAGGCGAGCTAGCGTTTGTTTCCCAGTCCTAAATGGAGTTGAATAAGATGCTGTTTCTTGTCCTACGAGCAAGAGTTGTTTTCTGGGAAGGAAAGTCACTTTTGTGCTCCCATTGCCATACACAGTGCAAATAGCACTCGCGTCTGTTCCCAGCAAGTACAGTGAATTGGACTGAAGCGGAGCTAATGTTCTTGTCAGTTTCCTAAGCAGAGTTGAACTAGATATGGCCCCTGTTTGTAGGAAGCACAGTTCTTTTATTCTGAGCAAGCTCACTGTTTAGACACCATAGGAAACACAGTCGAGTAGAAGAGTGCTCTTTTCTCAAAAGCAGAGTGTGTTTCTTGTAAGGGGAGCTAGCGTTTGTTACCCGGTCCTAAATGGAGTGGAATCCCATGCAGTTTCTTGTCCTACAAGCAAGAGTTGTTTTCTGGTAAGAAGAGTCACTATTGTGCTCCCATTGTCATACACAGGGAAAATAGCACTGGCGTCTGTTCACAGCATGTACAGTGTAGTGGACTGAAGAGGATCTACAGTTCTTGTCAGTTTCTTAAGCAGAATTGAACTAGATATGGCCGTGTGTGTAGGAAGCACAGTTCTTTTTTTCTGAGCAAGCTCACTGTTCTGGCCCTATAGGAAACACAGTAGAGTAGAAGAGTGCTCTTTTCTCAAAAGCAGAGTGTGTTTCTTGTAAGGCGAGCTAGCGTTTGTTTCCCAGTCTTAAATGGAGTTGAATCCCATGCAGTTTCCTGTCCTACGAGCAAGAGTTGTTTTCTGGTAAGGAAAGTCACTATTGTGCTCCCATTGCTATACACAGTGCAAATAGTACTCGCGTCTGTTCCCAGCAAGTACAGTGAATTGGACTGAAGCGGAGCTAATGTTCTTGTAAGTTTCCTAAGCAGAGTTGAACTAGATATGGCCCCTGTTTGTAGGAAGCACAGTTCTTTTATTCTGAGCAAGCTCACTGTTTAGACACCATAGGAAACACAGTCGAGTAGAAGAGTGCTCTTTTCTCAAAAGCAGAGTGTGTTTCTTGTAAGGGGAGCTAGCATTTGTTACCCGGTCCTAAATGGAGTTGAATCCCATGCAGTTTCTTGTCCTACGAGCAAGAGTTGTTTTCTGGTAAGAAGAGTCACTATTGCGCTCCCATTGTCATACACAGGGCAAATAGCACTGGCGTCTGTTCCCAGCATATACAGTGTATTGGACTGAAGAGGATCTACTGTTCTTGTCATTTTCCTAAGCAGAATTGAACTAGATATGGCCGTATTTGTAGAAAGCACAGTTGTTGTTCTGAGCAAAGTCACTGTTCTGGCCCTATAGGAAACACAGTAGAGTAGAACAGTGCTCTTTTCTCAAAAGCAGAGTGTGTTTCTTGTAAGGCGAGCTAGCGTTTGTTTCCCAGTCCTAAATGGAGTTGAATAAGATGCTGTTTCTTGTCCTACGAGCAAGAGTTGTTTTCTGGGAAGGAAAGTCACTTTTGTGCTCCCATTGCCATACACAGTGCAAATAGCACTCGCGTCTGTTCCCAGCAAGTACAGTGAATTGGACTGAAGCGGAGCTAATGTTCTTGTCAGTTTCCTAAGCAGAGTTGAACTAGATATGGCCCCTGTTTGTAGGAAGCACAGTTCTTTTATTCTGAGCAAGCTCACTGTTTAGACACCATAGGAAACACAGTCGAGTAGAAGAGTGCTCTTTTCTCAAAAGCAGAGTGTGTTTCTTGTAACGGGAGCTAGCGTTTGTTACCCGGTCCTAAATGGAGTGGAATCCCATGCAGTTTCTTGTCCTACAAGCAAGAGTTGTTTTCTGGTAAGAAGAGTCACTATTGTGCTCCCATTGTCATACACAGGGCAAATAGCACTGGCGTCTGTTCACAGCATGTACAGTGTAGTGGACTGAAGAGGATCTACAGTTCTTGTCAGTTTCTTAAGCAGAATTGAACTAGATATGGCCGTGTGTGTAGGAAGCACAGTTCTTTTTTTCTGAGCAAGCTCACTGTTCTGGCCCTATAGGAAACACAGTAGAGTAGAAGAGTGCTCTTTTCTCAAAAGCAGAGTGTGTTTCTTGTAAGGCGAGCTAGCGTTTGTTTCCCAGTCTTAAATGGAGTTGAATCCCATGCAGTTTCCTGTCCAACGAGCAAGAGTTGTTTTCTGGTAAGGAAAGTCACTATTGTGCTCCCATTGCTATACACAGTTCAAATAGTACTCGCGTCTGTTCCCAGCAAGTACAGTGAATTGGACTGAAGCGGAGCTAATGTTCTTGTCAGTTTCCTAAGCAGAGTTGAACTAGATATGGCCCCTGTTTGTAGGAAGCACAGTTCTTTTATTCTGAGCAAGCTCACTGTTTAGACACCATAGGAAACACAGTCGAGTAGAAGAGTGCTCTTTTCTCAAATGCAGAGTGTGTTTCTTGTAAGGCAAGCTAGCGTTTGTTTCCCAGTCCTAAATGGAGTTGAATCACATGCAGTTTTTGGTCCTACGAGCAAGAGTTTTTTTTCTGGTAAGGAAAGTAACTATTGCTTTCCCATTGCCATACATAGTGCAAATAGCACTCGCGTCTGTTCCCAGCAAGTACAGTGTATTGGACTGAAGAGGATCTACTGTTCTTGTCAGTTTGCTAAGCAGAATTGAACTAGATATGGCCGTATTTGTAGGAAGCACAGTTCTTTTGTTCTGAGCAAACTCACTGTTCTGGCCCTATAGGAAACACAGTAGAGTAGAATAGTGCTCTTTTCTCAAAAGCAGAGTGTGTTTCTTGTAAGTTGAGCTAGCGTTTGTTTCCAAGTCCTAAATGGAGTTGAATCACATGCAGTTTCTGGTCCTATCAGCAAGAGTTGTTTTCTGGTAAGAAGAGTCACTATTGTGCTCCCATTGTCATACACAAGGCAAATAGCACTGGCGTCTAATCCCAGCAAGTACAGTGTATTGGACTGAAGAGGATCTACCTTTCTTGTCAGTTTCCTAAGCAGAGTTGAACTATATATGGCCCGTGTAGGTAGGAAGCACAGTTCTTTTGTTCTGAGCAAGGTCACTGTTCGGACCCCATAGGAAACACAGTAGAGTAGAAGTGTGCTCTTTTCTCAAAAGCAGAGTGTGTTTCTTGTATGGCAAGCTAGCGTTTGTTTCCCTGTCCTAAATGGAGATGAATCACATCCTGTTTTTGGTACTACGAACAAGAGTTGTTTTCTGGTAAGGAAAGTCACTATTGCACTCCCATTGCCATACACAGTGCAAAAAGCACTCACGTCTGTTCCAAGCAAGTACAGTGTATGGACTGAAGTGGAGCTACTGTTCTTGTCAGTTTCCTAAGTAGAGTTGAACTAGACATGGCGCGTTTGTGTAGGAAGCATAGTTCTTTTGTTCTGAGCAAGCTCACTGTTCAGATCCCATAGGATACACAGTAGAGTAGAAGAGTGCTCTTTTCTCAAAAGCAGAGTGTGTTTCTTGTAAGGCGAGGTAGCATTTGTTTCCCAGTCCTAAATCGAGTTGAATCACATGCACTTTCTTGTCCTATGAGCAAGAGTTGTTTTCTGGTAAGAAGAGTCACTATTGCGCTCCCATTGTCATACACAGGGCAAATAGCACTTGCGTCTGTTCCCAGCATGTACAGTGTATTGGACTGAAGAGGATCTACTGTTCTTGTCAGTTTCCTAAGCAGAATTGAACTAGATATGGCCGTATTTGTAGGAAGCACAGTTCTTTGTTCTGAGCAAACTCACTGTTCTGGCCATATAGGAAACACAGTAGAGTAGAAGAGTGCTCTTTTCTCAAAAGCAGAGTGTGTTTCCTGTAAGGTGAGCTAGCGTTTGTTTCCGAGTCCTAAATGGAGTTGAATCACATGCAGTTTTTGGTCCTAAGAGCAAGAGTTGTTTTCTGGTAAGGAAAGTCATTATTGCGCTCCATTGCCATATACAGTGCAAATAGCACTCGTGTCTGTTCCCAGCAAGTACAGTGAATTGGACTGAAGCGGAGCTAATGTTCTTGTCAGTTTCCTAAGCAGAGTTGAACTAGATATGGCCCATGTGTAAGGGAAGCACAGTTCTTTTGTTCTGAGCAAGCTCACTGTTCGGATCCCATAGGATACACAGTCGAGTAGAAGAGTGCTCTTTTCTCAAAAGCAGAGTGTGTTCCTTGTAAGGCGAGCTAGCGTTTGTTTCCCAGTCCTAAAAGGAGTTGAATCACATGCAGTTTCTTGTCCTACGAGCAAGAGTTGTTTTCTGGTAAGAAGAGTCACTATTGTGCTCCCATTGCCATACACAGTGCAAATAGCACTCGAGTCTCTTCCCAGCAAGTACAGTGTATTGGACTGAAGCGGAGCTACTGTTCTTGTCAGTTTCCTAAGCAGAGTTGAACTAGATATGGCCCATGTGTATAGGAAGCACAGTTCTTTTATTCTGAGCAAGCTCACTGTTCGGATTCCATAGGATACACAGTAGAGAAGAAGAGTGCTCTTTTCTCCAAAGCAGAGTGTGTTTCTTGTAAGGCGAGCTAGCATTTGTTTCCCAGTCCTAAATGGAGTTGAATCACATGCAGTTTCTTGTCGTACGAGCAAGAGCTGTTTTCTGGTAAGAAGAGTCACTATTGCGCTCCCATTGTCATACACAGGGCAAATAGCACTGGCGTCTGTTCCGAGCATGTACAGTGTATTGGACTGAAGAGGACCTACTGTTCTTGTCACTTTCCTAAGCAGAATTGAACTAGATAAGGTGGTATTTGTAGGAAGCACAGTTCTTTTTTTCTGAGCAAACTCACTGTTCTGGCCCTATAGGAAACACAGTAGAGTAGAAGAGTGCTCTTTTCTCAAAAGCAGAGTGTGTTTCTTGTAAGGCGAGCTAGCGTTTGTTTCCCAGTCCTAAATGGAGTTGAATCACATGCAGTTTCTTGTCCTACGAACAAGAGTTGTTTTCTGGTAAGGAAAGTCACTATTGTGCTCCCATTGCCATACACAGTGCAAATATCAATCGCGTCTGTTCCCAGCAAGTACAGTGTATTGGACTAAAGCGGAGCTACTGTTCTTGTCAGTTTCCTAAGCAGAGTTGAACTAGATATGGCCCATGTGTGTAGGAAGCACAGTTCTTTTGTTCTGAGAATGCTCACTGTTCTAGCCTTATAGGAAAGACATTAGAGTAGAAGAGTGCTCTTTTCTCAAAAGCAGAGTGTGTTTCTTGTAAGGCGAGCTAGCGTTTGTTTCCCAGTCCTAAATGTAGTTGAATCACATGCAGTTTCTGGTCCTACGTGCAAGAGTAGTTTTCTGGTAAGAAGAGTCACTATTGTGCTCCCATTGTCATACACAAGGCAAATAGCACCGGCGTCTAATCCCAGCAAGTAGAGTGTATTGGACTGAAGAGGATCTACCTTTCTTGTCAGTTTCCTAAGCAGAGTTGAACTAGATATGGCCCGTGTGTGTAGGAAGCACAGTTCTTTTGTTCTGAGCAAGCTCACTGTTCGGACCCCATAGGAAACACAGTAGAGTAGAAGAGTGCTCTTTTCTCAAAAGCAGAGTATGTTTCCTGTAAGGCAAGCTAGCGTTTGTTTCCCTGTCCTAAATGGAGTTGAATCACATCCTGTTCTTGGTCCTATGAGCAAGAGTTGTTTTCTGGTAAGGAAAGTTGCTATTGCACTCCCATTGCCATACACAGTGCAAATAGCACTCACGTCTGTTCCAAGCAAGTACAGTGTATTGGACTGAAGAGGAGCTACTGTTCCTGTCAGTTTCCTAAGTAGAGTTGAACTAGATATGGCCCGTGTGTGTAGGAAGCACAGTTCTTTTGTTCTGAGCAAGCTCACTGTTTGGATCCCATAGGATACACAATAGAGTAGAAGAGCGCTCTTTTCTCAAAGGCAGAGTGTGTTTCTTGTAAGGCGAGCTAGCGTTTGTTTCCAAGTCCTAAATGGAGTTGAATCACATGCAGTTTCTTGTCCTACGAGCAAGAGATGTTTTCTGGTAAGAAGAGTCACTATTGCACTCCCATTGTCAAACACAAGGCAAATAGCACTGGCGTCTGTTCCCAGCATGTACAGTGTATTGGACTGAAGAGGATCTACTGTTCTTGTCACTTTCCTAAGCAGAATTGAACTATATAAGGCGATATTGGTAGGAAGCACAGTTCTTTTGTTCTGAGCAAACTCACTGTTCTGGCACTATGGGAAACACAGTAGAGTAGAAGAGTGCTCTTTTCTCAAAAGCAGAGTGTGTTTCTTGTAAGGCGAGCTAGAGTTTGTTTCCCAGTCCTAAATGGTGTTGAATCACATGCAATTTCTGGTCCTATGAGCATGAATTTTTTCTGGTAAGAAGAGTCACTATTGGGCTCCCATTGTTATACACAGGGCAATTAGCACTGGCGTCTGTTCCCAGCATGTACAGTGTATTGGACTGAAGAGGATCTACTGTTCTTGTCTGTTTCCTAAGCAGAATTGAACTAGATATGGCCGTGTGTGTAGGAAGCACAGTTCTTTTGTTCTGAGTAAGCTCACTGTTCTGGCCCTATAGGAAACAAAGTAGAGTAGAAGAGTGATGTTTTCGAAAAAGCAGAGTGTGTTTCTTGTAAGGCGAGCGAGCATTTGTTTCCCAGTCCTAAATGGAGTTGAATCAGTTGTAGTTTTTGCTCCTACGAGCAAGAGTTGTTTTCTGGTAAGGAAATTCACTATTGCGCTCCCATTGCCATACAAAGTGCAAATAGCACTCGCGTCTGTTCCCAGCAAGTACAGTGTATTGGACTGAAGCGGAGCTACTGTTCTTGTCAGTTTCCAAAGCAGAGTTGAACTAGATATGGCCCGTGTGTGTAGGAAGCACAGTTCTTTTGATCTGAGCAAGCTCACTCTTCGGACCCCATAGGAAACACAGTAGAGTAGAAGAGTGCTCTTTTCTCAAAAGCACAGTGTGTTTCTTGTACGGCGAGCTAGCGTTTGTTTCCCAGTCCTAAATGGAGTTGAATCCCATGCAGTTTCTTGTCCTACGAGCAAGAGTTGTTTTCTGGTAAGAAGAGTCACTATTGCGCTCCCATTGTCATACACAGGGCAAATAGCACTGGCGTCTGTTCCCAGCATATACAGTGTATTGGACTGAAGAGGATCTACTGTTCTTGTCATTTTCCTAAGCAGAATTGAACTAGATATGGCCGTATTTGTAGGAAGCACAGTTGTTGTTCTGAGCAAAGTCACTGTTCTGGCCCTATAGGAAACACAGTAGAGTAGAACAGTGCTCTTTTCTCAAAAGCAGAGTGTGTTTCTTGTAAGGCGAGCTAGCGTTTGTGTCCCAGTCCTAAATGGAGTTGAATAAGATGCTGTTTCTTGTCCTACGAGCAAGAGTTGTTTTCTGGGAAGGAAAGTCACTTTTGTGCTCCCATTGCCATACACAGTGCAAATAGCACTCGCGTCTGTTCCCAGCAAGTACAGTGAATTGGACTGAAGCGGAGCTAATGTTCTTGTCAGTTTCCTAAGCAGAGTTGAACTAGATATGGCCCCTGTTTGTAGGAAGCACAGTTCTTTTATTCTGAGCAAGCTCACTGTTTAGACACCATAGGAAACACAGTCGAGTAGAAGAGTGCTCTTTTCTCAAAAGCAGAGTGTGTTTCTTGTAAGGGGAGCTAGCGTTTGTTACCCGGTCCTAAATGGAGTGGAATCCCATGCAGTTTCTTGTCCTACAAGCAAGAGTTGTTTTCTGGTAAGAAGAGTCACTATTGTGCTCCCATTGTCATACACAGGGCAAATAGCACTGGCGTCTGTTCACAGCATGTACAGTGTAGTGGACTGAAGAGGATCTACAGTTCTTGTCAGTTTCTTAAGCAGAATTGAACTAGATATGGCCGTGTGTGTAGGAAGCACAGTTCTTTTTTTCTGAGCAAGCTCACTGTTCTGGCCCTATAGGAAACACAGTAGAGTAGAAGAGTGCTCTTTTCTCAAAAGCAGAGTGTGTTTCTTGTAAGGCGAGCTAGCGTTTGTTTCCCAGTCTTAAATGGAGTTGAATCCCATGCAGTTTCCTGTCCTACGAGCAAGAGTTGTTTTCTGGTAAGGAAAGTCACTATTGTGCTCCCATTGCTATACACAGTGCAAATAGTACTCGCGTCTGTTCCCAGCAAGTACAGTGAATTGGACTGAAGCGGAGCTAATGTTCTTGTCAGTTTCCTAAGCAGAGTTGAACTAGATATGGCCCCTGTTTGTAGGAAGCACAGTTCTTTTATTCTGAGCAAGCTCACTGTTTAGACACCATAGGAAACACAGTCGAGTAGAAGAGTGCTCTTTTCTCAAAAGCAGAGTGTGTTTCTTGTAAGGGGAGCTAGCATTTGTTACCCGGTCCTAAATGGAGTTGAATCCCATGCAGTTTCTTGTCCTACGAGCAAGAGTTGTTTTCTGGTAAGAAGAGTCACTATTGCGCTCCCATTGTCATACACAGGGCAAATAGCACTGGCGTCTGTTCCCAGCATATACAGTGTATTGGACTGAAGAGGATCTACTGTTCTTGTCATTTTCCTAAGCAGAATTGAACTAGATATGGCCGTATTTGTAGGAAGCACAGTTGTTGTTCTGAGCAAAGTCACTGTTCTGGCCCTATAGGAAACACAGTAGAGTAGAACAGTGCTCTTTTCTCAAAAGCAGAGTGTGTTTCTTGTAAGGCGAGCTAGCGTTTGTTTCCCAGTCCTAAATGGAGTTGAATAAGATGCTGTTTCTTGTCCTACGAGCAAGAGTTGTTTTCTGGGAAGGAAAGTCACTTTTGTGCTCCCATTGCCATACACAGTGCAAATAGCACTCGCGTCTGTTCCCAGCAAGTACAGTGAATTGGACTGAAGCGGAGCTAATGTTCTTGTCAGTTTCCTAAGCAGAGTTGAACTAGATATGGCCCCTGTTTGTAGGAAGCACAGTTCTTTTATTCTGAGCAAGCTCACTGTTTAGACACCATAGGAAACACAGTCGAGTAGAAGAGTGCTCTTTTCTCAAAAGCAGAGTGTGTTTCTTGTAACGGGAGCTAGCGTTTGTTACCCGGTCCTAAATGGAGTGGAATCCCATGCAGTTTCTTGTCCTACAAGCAAGAGTTGTTTTCTGGTAAGAAGAGTCACTATTGTGCTCCCATTGTCATACACAGGGCAAATAGCACTGGCGTCTGTTCACAGCATGTACAGTGTAGTGGACTGAAGAGGATCTACAGTTCTTGTCAGTTTCTTAAGCAGAATTGAACTAGATATGGCCGTGTGTGTAGGAAGCACAGTTCTTTTTTTCTGAGCAAGCTCACTGTTCTGGCCCTATAGGAAACACAGTAGAGTAGAAGAGTGCTCTTTTCTCAAAAGCAGAGTGTGTTTCTTGTAAGGCGAGCTAGCGTTTGTTTCCCAGTCTTAAATGGAGTTGAATCCCATGCAGTTTCCTGTCCAACGAGCAAGAGTTGTTTTCTGGTAAGGAAAGTCACTATTGTGCTCCCATTGCTATACACAGTTCAAATAGTACTCGCGTCTGTTCCCAGCAAGTACAGTGAATTGGACTGAAGCGGAGCTAATGTTCTTGTCAGTTTCCTAAGCAGAGTTGAACTAGATATGGCCCCTGTTTGTAGGAAGCACAGTTCTTTTATTCTGAGCAAGCTCACTGTTTAGACACCATAGGAAACACAGTCGAGTAGAAGAGTGCTCTTTTCTCAAAAGCAGAGTGTGTTTCTTGTAACGGGAGCTAGCGTTTGTTACCCGGTCCTAAATGGAGTGGAATCCCATGCAGTTTCTTGTCCTACAAGCAAGAGTTGTTTTCTGGTAAGAAGAGTCACTATTGTGCTCCCATTGTCACACACAGGGCAAATAGCACTGGCGTCTGTTCACAGCATGTACAGTGTAGTGGACTGAAGAGGATCTACAGTTCTTGTCAGTTTCTTAAGCAGAATTGAACTAGATATGGCCGTGTGTGTAGGAAGCACAGTTCTTTTTTTCTGAGCAAGCTCACTGTTCTGGCCCTATAGGAAACAAAGTAGAGTAGAAGAGTGATGTTTTCGAAAAAGCAGAGTGTGTTTCTTGTAAGGCGAGCTATCATTTGTTTCCCAGTCCTAAATGGAGTTGAATCTCATGCAGTTTCTTGTCCTACGAGCAAGAGTATTTTTCTGTTAAGAAGAGTCCCTATTGTGCTCCCATTATCATACACAGGGCAAATAGCACTGTCGTCGTTTCACAGCATGTACAGTGTATTGGACTGAAGAGGATCTACTGTTCTGGTCAGTTTCCTAAGCAGAATTGAACTAGATAAGGCGGTATTTGTAGGAAGCACAGTTCTTTTGTTCTGAGCAAACTCACTGTTCTGGCCCTATAGGAAACAAAGTAGAGTAGAAGAGTCCTCTTTTCTCAAAAGCAGAGTGTGTTTCTTGTAAGGCGAGCTAGCGTTGGTTTCCCAGTCCTAAATGGAGTTGAATCACATGCAGTTTCTTGTCCTACGAGCAAGAGTATTTTTCTGGTAAGATGAGTCACTATTGTGTTCCCCTTGTCATACACAGGGCAAATAGCATTGGCGTCTGTTCCCAGCATGTACAGTGTAATGGACTGAAGAGGATCTACTGTTCTTGTCAGTTTCCTAAGCAGAATTGAACTAGATATGGCCGTATTTGTAGGAAGCACAGTTCTTTTGTTCTGAGCAAACTCACTGTTCTGGCCCTATAGGAAACACAGTAGAGTAGAAGAGTGCTCTTTTCTCAAAAGCAGAGTGTGTTTCTTGTAAGGCGAGCTAGCGTTTTTTTCCCAGTCCTAAATGGAGTTGAATCACATGCAGTTTTTGGTCCTACGAGCAAGAGTTGTTTTCTGGTAAGGAAAGTCACTATTGTGCTCCCATTGCCATACACAGTGCAAATAGCACTCGCGTCTGTTCCCAGCAAGTACAGTGTATTGGACTGAAGCGGAGCTACTGTTCTTGTCAGTTTCCTAAGCAGAGTTGAACTAGATATGGCCCATGTGTAAGGGAAGCACAGTTCTTTTGTTCTGAGCATGCTCACTGTTCTGGCCTTGTAGGATACACAGTAGAGTAGAAGAGTGCTCTTTTCTCAAAAGCAGAGTGTGTTACTTGTAAGGCGAGCTAGCGTTTTTTTCCCAGTCCTAAATGGAGTTGAATCACACGCAGTTTCTTGTCCTACGAGCAAGAGTTGTTTTCTGGTAAGAAGAGTCACTATTGTGTTCCCATTGCCATACACAGTGCAAATAGCACTCGAGTCTCTTCCCAGCAAGTACAGTGTATTGGACTGAAGCGGAGCTACTGTTCTTGTCAGTTTCCTAAGCAGAGTTGAACTAGATATGGCCCATGTGTATAGGAAGCACAGTTCTTTTATTCTGAGCAAGCTCACTGTTCGGATTGCATAGGATACACAGTAGAGAAGAAGAGTGCTCGTTTCTCCAAAGCAGAGTGTGTTTCTTGTAAGGCGAGCTAGCATTTGTTTCCCAGTCCTAAATGGAGTTCAATCACATGCAGTTTCTTGTCGTACGAGCAAGAGTTGTTTTCTGGTAAGAAGAGTCACTATTGCGCTCCCATTGTCATACACAGGGCAAATAGCACCTGCGTCTGTTCCGAGCATGTACAGTGTATTGGACTGAAGAGGACCTACTGTTCTTGTCACTTTCCTAAGCAGAATTGAACTAGATAAGGTGGTATTTGTAGGAAGCACAGTTCTTTTTTTCTGAGCAAACTCACTCTTCTGGCCCTATAGGAAACACAGTAGAGTAGAAGAGTGCTCTTTTCTCAAAAGCAGAGTGTGTTTCTTGTAAGGCGAGGTAGCGTTTGTTTCCCAGTCCTAAATGGAGTTGAATCACATGCAGTTTTTGGTTCTACGAGCAAGAGTTGTTTTCTGGTAAGGAAAGTGTCTATTGTGCTCCCATTTCCATACACAGTGCAAATAGCACTCGCTTCTGTTCCCAGCAAGTACAGTGTATTGGACTTAAGCGGAGCTACTGTTCTTGTCAGTTTCCTAAGCAGAGTTGAACTAGATATGGCCCCTGTGTGTAGGAAGCACAGTTCTTTTGTTCTGAGAATGCTCACTGTTCTGGCCCTATAGGAAACACAGTAGAGTAGAAGAGTGCTCTTTTCTCAAAAGCAGAGTGTGTTTCTTATAAGGCGAGCTAGCGTTTTTTTCCCAATCCTAAATGGAGATGAATCACATGCAGTTTCTGGTCCTACGAGCAAGAGTTGTTTTCTGGTAAGAAGAGTCACTATTGCGCTACCATTGTGATACTAGGGCAAATAGCACTGGCGTATGTTCCCAGCATGTACAGTGTATTGGACTGAGGAGGAGCTACTGTTCATGTCAGTTTCCTAAGCAGAGTTGAACTAGATATGGCCCGTGTGTGTAGGAAGCACAGTTCTTTTGTTCTGAGAATGCTCACTGTTCGGGCACCATAGGAAACACAGTAGAGTAGAAGAGTGCTCTTTTCTCAAAAGCAGAGTGTGTTTCTTGTAAGGCGAGCTAGCGTTTGTTTCCCCGTCCTAAATGGAGTTGAATCACATGCAGTTTCTTGTCCTACGAGCAAGAGTTGTTTTCTGGTAAGAAGAGTCACTATTGTGCTCCCATTGTGGTACTAGGGCAAATAGCACTGGCGTCTGTTCCCAGCATGTACAGTGTATTGGACTGAAGAGGATCTACTGTTCTTGTCAGTTTCCTAAGGAGAATTGAACTAGATATGGCCGTGTGTTTAGGAAGCACAGTTCTTTTGTTCTGAGCACACTCAATGTTCTGGCCCTATAGGAAACAAAGTAGAGTAGAAGAGTGATGTTTTCGAAAAAGCAGAGTGTGTTTCTTGTAAGGCGAGCTATCGTTTGTTTCCCAGTCCTAAATGGAGTTGAATCACATGCAGTTTCTTGTCCTACGAGCAAGAGTATTTTTCTGTTAAGAAGAGTCCCTATTGTGCTCCCATTATCATACACAGGGCAAATAGCACTGTAGTCGTTTCCCAGCATGTACAGTGTATTGGACTGAAGAGGATCTACTGTTCTTGTCAGTTTCCTAAGCAGAATTGAACTAGATAAGGCGGTATTTGTAGGAAGCACAGTTCTTTTGTTCTGAGCAAACTCACTGTTCTGGCCCTATAGGAAACAAAGTAGAGTAGAAGAGTGCTCTTTTCTCAAAAGCAGAGTGTGTTTCTTGTAGGCGAGCTAGCGTTTGTTTCCCAGTCCTAAATGGCGTTGAATCACATGCAGTTTTTGGTCCTACGAGCAAGAGTATTTTTCTGGTAAGATGAGTCACTATTGTGCTCCCCTTGTCATACACAGGGCAAATAGCATTGGCGTCTGTTCCCAGCATGTACACTGTAATGGACTGAAGAGGATCTACTGTTCTTGTCAGTTTCTTAAGCAGAAATGAACTAGATATGGCCGTATTTGTAGGAAGCACAGTTCTTTTGTTCTGAGCAAACTCACTGTTCTGGCCCTATAGGAAACACAGTAGAGTAGAAGAGTGCTCTTTTCTCAAAAGCAGAGTGTGTTTCTTGTAAGGCGAGCTAGCGTTTTTTTCCCAGTCCTAAATGGAGTTGAATCACATGCAGTTTTTGGTCCTACGAGCAAGAGTTGTTTTCTGGTAAGGAAAGTCACTATTGTGCTCCCATTGCCATACACAGTGCAAATAGCACTCGCGTCTGTTCCCAGCAAGTACAGTGTATTGGACTGAAGCGGAGCTACTGTTCTTGTCAGTTTCCTAAGCAGAGTTGAACTAGATATGGCCCATGTGTATAGGAAGCACAGTTCTTTTATTCTGAGCAAGCTCACTGTTCGGATTCCATAGGATACACAGTAGAGAAGAAGAGTGCTCTTTTCTCCAAAGCAGAGTGTGTTTCTTGTAAGGCGAGCTAGCATTTGTTTCCCAGTCCTAAATGGAGTTGAATCACATGCAGTTTCTTGTCGTACGACCAAGAGTTGTTTTCTGGTAAGAAGAGTCACTATTGCTCTCCCATTGTCATACACAGGGCAAATAGCACTGGCGTCTGTTCCCAGCATGTACAGTGTATTGGACTGAAGAGGACCTACTGTTCTTGTCACTTTCCTAAGAAGAATTGAACTAGATAAGGCGGTATTTGTAGGAAGCACAGTTCTTTTTTTCTGAGCAAACTCACTCTTCTGGCCCTATAGGAAACACAGTAGAGTAGAAGAGTGCTCTTTTCTCAAAAGCAGAGTGTGTTTTTTGTAAGGCGAGGTAGCGTTTGTTTCCCAGTCCTAAATGGAGTTGAATCACATGCAGTTTTTGGTTCTACGAGCAAGAGTTGTTTTCTGGTAAGGAAAGGGTCTATTGTGCTCCCATTTCCATACACAGTGCAAATAGCACTCGCTTCTGTTCCCAGCAAGTACAGTTTATTGGACTGAAGCGGAGCTACTGTTCTTGTCAGTTTCCTAAGCAGAGTTGAACTAGATATGGCCCCTGTGTGTAGGAAGCACAGGTCTTTTGTTCTGAGAATGCTCACTGTTCTGGCCCTATAGGAAACACAGTAGAGTAGAAGAGTGCTCTTTTCTCAAAAGCAGAGTGTGTTTCTTGTAAGGCGAGCTAGCGTTTGTTTCCCAATCCTAAATGGAGATGAATCACATGCAGGTTCTGGTCCTACGAGCAAGAGTTGTTTTCTGGTAAGAAAAGTCACTATTGCGCTCCCATTGTGATACTAGGGCAAATAGCACTGGCGTATGTTCCCAGCATGTACAGTGTATTGGACTGAAGAGGAGCTACTGTTCATGTCAGTTTCCTAAGCAGAGTTGAACTAGATATGGCCCGTGTGTGTAGGAAGCACAGTTCTTTTGTTCTGAGAATGCTCACTGTTCGGGCACCATAGGAAACACAGTAGAGTAGAAGAGTGCTCTTTTCTCAAAAGCAGAGTGTGTTTCTTGTAAGGCGAGGTAGCGTTTGTTTCCCAGTCCTAAATGGAGTTGAATCACATGCAGTTTCTTGTCGTACGAGCAAGAGTTGTTTTCTGGTAAGAAGAGTCACTATTGTGCTCCCATTGTGGTACTAGGGCAAATAGCACTGGCGTCTGTTCCCAGCATGTACAGTGTATTGGACTGAAGAGGATCTACTGTTCTTGTCAGTTTCCTAAGCAGAATTGAACTAGATATGGCCGTGTGTGTAGGAAGCACAGTTCTTTTGTTCTGAGCAAGCTCTCTGTTCTGGCCCTATAGGAAACAAAGTAGAGTAGAAGAGTGATGTTTTCGAAAAAGCAGAGTGTGTTTCTTGTAAGGCGAGCTATCGTTTGTTTCCCAGTCCTAAATGGAGTTGAATCACATGCAGTTTCTTGTCTTACGAGCAAGAGTATTTTTCTGTTAAGAAGAGTCCCTATTGTGCTCCCATTATCATACACAGGGCAAATAGCACTGTCGTCGTTTCCCAGCATGTACAGTGTATTGGACTGAAGAGGACCTACTGTTCTTGTCATTTCCTAAGCAGAATTGAACTAGATAAGGCGGTATTTGTAGGAAGCACAGTTCTTTTGTTCTGAGCAAACTCACTCTTCTGGCCTTATAGGAAACACAGTAGAGAAGAAGAGTGCTCTTTTCTCAAAAGCAGAGTGTGTTTCTTGTAAGGCGAGCTAGCGTTTGTTTCCCAGTCCTAAATGGAGTTGAATCACATGCAGTTTCTTGTCCTACGAACAAGAGTTGTTTTCTGGTAAGGAAAGTCACTATTGTGCTCCCATTGCCATACACAGTGCAAATATCAATCGCGTCTGTTCCCAGCATGTACAGTGTATTGGACTGAAGAGGACCTACTGTTCTTGTCACTTTCCTAAGCAGAATTGAACTAGATAAGGCGGTATTTGTAGGAAGCACAGTTCTTTTTTTCTGAGCAAACTCACTCTTCTGGCCCTATAGGAAACACAGTAGAGTAGAAGAGTGCTCTTTTCTCAAAAGCAGAGTGTGTTTCTTGTAAGGCGAGCTAGCGTTTGTTTCCCAGTCCTAAATGGAGTTGAATCACACGCAGTTTCTTGTCCTACGAACAAGAGTTGTTTTCTGGTAAGGAAAGTCACTATTGGGCTCCCATTGCCATACACAGTGCAAATAACAATCGCGTCTGTTCCCAGCAAGTACAGTGTATTGGACTAAAGCGGAGCTACTGTTCTTGTCAGTTTCCTAAGCAGAGTTGAACTAGATATGGCCCATGTGTGTAGGAAGCACAGTTCTTTTGTTCTGAGAATGCTCACTGTTCTGGCCTTATAGGAAAGACATTAGAGTAGAAGAGTGCTCTTTTCTCAAAAGCAGAGTGTGTTTCTTGTAAGGCGAGCTAGCGTTTGTTTCCCAGTCCTAAATGGAGTTGAATCACATGCACTTTCTTGTCCTATGAGCAAGAGTTGTTTTCTGGTAAGAAGAGTCACTATTGCGCTCCCATTGTCATTCACAGGGCAAATAGCACTTGCGTCTGTTCCCAGCATGTACAGTGTATTGGACTGAAGAGGATCTACTGTTCTTGTCAGTTTCCTAAGCAGAGTTGAACTAGATATGGCCCCTGTGTGTAGGAAGCACAGTTCTTTTGTTCTGAGAATGCTCACTGTTCTGGCCCTATAGGAAACACAGTAGAGTAGAAGAGTGCTCTTTTCTCAAAAGCAGAGTGTGTTTCTTGTAAGGCGAGGTAGCGTTTGTTTCCCAGTCCTAAATGGAGTTGAATCACATGCAGTTTTTGGTTCTACGAGCAAGAGTTGTTTTCTGGTAAGGAAAGTGTCTATTGTGCTCCCATTTCCATACACAGTGCAAATAGTACTCGCTTCTGTTCCCAGCAAGTACAGTGTATTGGACTGAAGCGGAGCTACTGTTCTTGTCAGTTTCCTAAGCAGAGTTGAACTAGATATGGCCCCTGTGTGTAGGAAGCACAGTTCTTTTGTTCTGAGCAAGCTCTCTGTTCTGGCCCTATAGGAAACAAAGTAGAGTAGAAGAGTGATGTTTTCCAAAAAGCAGAGTGTGTTTCTTGTAAGGCGAGCTATCGTTTGTTTCCCAGTCATAAATGGAGTTGAATCACGTGCAGTTTCTTGTCCTACGAGCAAGAGTATTTTTCTGTTAAGAAGAGTCCCTATTGTGCTCCCATTATCATACACAGGGCAAATAGCACTGTTGTCGTTTCCAGGCATGTACAGTGTATTGGACTGAAGAGGAGCTACTGTTCATGTCAGTTTCCTAAGCAGAGTTGAACTAGATATTGCCCGTGTGTGTAGGAAGCACAGTTCTTTTGTTCTGAGAATGCTCACTGTTCGGGCAACATAGGAAACACAGTAGAGTAGAAGAGTGCTCTTTTCTCAAAAGCAGAGTGTGTTTCTTGTAAGGCGAGCTACCGTTTGTTTCCCAGTCCTAAATGGAGTTGAATCACATGCAGTTTCTTGTCCTACGAGCAAGAGTTGTTTTCTGGTAAGAAGAGTCACTATTGTGCTCACATTGTGGTACTAGGGCAAATAGCACTGGCGTCTGTTCCCAGCATGTACAGTGTATTGGACTGAAGAGGATCTACTGTTCTTGTCAGTTTCCTAAGCAGAATTGAACAAGATATGGCCGTGTGTGTAGGAAGCACAGTTCTTTTGTTCTGAGCAAGCTCACTGTTCTGGCCCTATAGGAAACAAAGTAGAGTAGAAGAGTGATGTTTTCGAAAAAGCAGAGTGTGTTTCTTGTAAGGCGAGCTATCGTTTGTTTCCCAGTCCTAAATGGAGTTGAATCACATGCAGTTTCTTGTCCTACGAGCAAGAGAATTTTTCTGTTAAGAAGAGTCCCTATTGTGCTCCCATTATCATACACAGGGCAAATAGCACTGTCGTCGTTTCCCAGCATGTACAGTGTATTGGACTGAAGAGGATCTACTGTTCTTGTCAGTTTCCTAAGCAGAATTGAACTAGATAAGGCGGTATTTGTAGGAAGCACAGTTCTTTTGTTCTGAGCAAACTCACTGTTCTGGCCCTATAGGAAACAAAGTAGAGTAGAAGAGTCCTCTTTTCTCAAAAGCAGAGTGTGTTTCTTGTAAGGCGAGCTAGCGTTTGTTTCCCAGTCTAAATGGAATTGAATCACATGCAGTTTCTTGTCCTACGAGCAAGAGTTGTTTTCTGGTAAGATGAGTCACTATTGTGCTCCCCTTGTCCTACACAGGGCAAATAGCATTGGCGTCTGTTCCCAGCAAGTACAGTGTTTTGGACTGAAGCGGAGCTACTGTTCTTGTCAGTTTCCTAAGCAGAGTTGAACTAGATATGGCCCATGTGTAAGGGAAGCACAGTTCTTTTGTTCTGAGCAAGCTCACTGTTCGGATCCCATAGGATACACAGTAGAGTAGAAGAGTGCTCTTTTCTCAAAAGCAGAGTGTGTTCCTTGTAAGGCAAGCTAGCGTTTGTTTCCCAGTCCTAAATGGAGTTGAATCACATGCAGTTTCTTGTCCTACGAGCAAGAGTTGTTTTCTGGTAAGAAGAGTCACTATTGTGCTCCCATTGCCATACACAGTGCAAATAGCACTCGAGTCTCTTCCCAGCAAGTACAGTGTATTGGACTGAAGCGGAGCTACTGTTCTTGTCAGTTTCCCAAGCAGAGTTGAACTAGATATGGCCCATGTGTATAGGAAGCACAGTTCTTTTATTCTGAGCAAGCTCACTGTTCGGATTCCATAGGATACACAGTAGAGAAGAAGAGTGCTCTTTTCTCAAAAGCAGAGTGTGTTTCTTGTAAGGCGAGCTAGCATTTGTTTCCCAGTCCTAAATGGAGTTGAATCACATGCAGTTTCTTGTTGTACGAGCAAGAGTTGTTTTCTGGTAAGAAGAGTCACTATTGCGCTCCCATTGTCATACACAGGGCAAATAGCACTGGCGTCTGTTCCCAGCATGTACAGTGTATTGGACTGAAGAGGACCTACTGTTCTTGTCACTTTCCTAAGCAGAATTGAACTAGATAAGGCGGTATTTGTAAGAAGCACAGTTCTTTTCTTCTGAGCAAACTCACTGTTCTGGCCCTATAGGAAACACAGTAGAGTAGAAGAGTGCTCTTTTCTCAAAAGCAGAGTGTGTTTCTTGTAAGGCGAGGTAGCGTTTGTTTCCCAGTCCTAAATGGAGTTGAATCACATGCAGTTTTTGGTTCTACGAGCAAGAGTTGTTTTCTGGTAAGGAAAGTGTCTATTGTGCTCCCATTTCCATACACAGTGCAAATAGCAATCGCTTCTGTTCCCAGCAAGTACAGTGTATTGGACTGAAGCGGAGCTACTGTTCTTGTCAGTTTCCTAAGCAGAGTTGAACTAGATATGGCCCCTGTGTGTAGGAAGCACAGTTCTTTTGTTCTGAGAATGCTCACTGTTCTGGCCCTATAGGAAACACAGTAGAGTAGAAGAGTGCTCTTTTCTCAAAAGCAGAGTGTGTTTCTTGTAAGGCGAGCTAGCGTTTGTTTCCCAATCCTAAATGGAGATGAATCACATGCAGTTTCTGGTCCTACGAGCAAGAGTTGTTTTCTGGTAAGAAGAGTCACTATTGCGCTCCCATTGTGATACTAGGGCAAATAGCACTGGCGTATGTTCCCAGCATGTACAGTGTATTGGACTGAAGAGGAGCTACTGTTCATGTCAGTTTCCTAAGCAGAGTTGAACTAGATATGGCCCGTGTGTGTAGGAAGCACAGTTCTTTTGTTCTGAGAATGCTCACTGTTCGGGCACCATAGGAAACACAGTAGAGTAGAAGAGTGCTCTTTTCTCAAAAGCAGATTGTGTTTCTTGTAAGGCCAGCTAGCGTTTCTTTCCCAGTCCTAAATGGAGTTGAATCACATGCAGTTTCTTGTCCTACGAGCAAGAGTTGTTTTCTGGTAAGAAGAGTCACTATTGTGCTCACATTGTGGTACTAGGGCAAATAGCACTGGCGTCTGTTCCCAGCATGTACAGTGTAATGGACTGAAGAGGATCTACTGTTCTTGTCAGTTTCCTAAGCAGAATTGAACTAGATACGGCCGTGTGTGTAGGAAGCACAGTTCTTTTGTTCTGAGCAAGCTCACTGTTCTGGCCCTATAGGAAACAAAGTAGAGTAGAAGAGTGATGTTTTCGAAAAAGCAGAGTGTGTTTCTTGTAAGGCGAGCTATCGTTTGTTTCCCAGTCCTAAATGGAGTTGAATCACATGCAGTTTCTTGTCCTACGAGCAAGAGTATTTTTCTGTTAAGAAGAGTCCCTATTGTGCTCCCATTATCAAACACAGGGCAAATAGCACTGTCGTCGTTTCCCAGCATGTACAGTGTATTGGACTGAAGAGGATCTACTGTTCTTGTCAGTTTCCTAAGCAGAATTGAACTAGATATGGCCGTATTTGTAGGAAGCACAGTTCTTTTGTTCTGAGCAAACTCACTGTTCTGGCCCTATAGGAAACACAGTAGAGAAGAAGAGTGCTCTTTTCTCAAAAGCAGAGTGTGTTTCTTGTAAGGCGAGCTAGCGTTTTTTTCCCAGTCCTAAATGGAGTTGAATCACATGCAGTTTTTGGTCCTACGAGCAAGAGTTGTTTTCTGGTAAGGAAAGTCACTATTGTGCTCCCATTGCCATACACAGTGCAAATAGCACTCGCGTCTGTTCCCAGCAAGTACATTGTATTGGGCTGAAGCGGAGCTACTGTTCTTGTCAGTTTCCTAAGCAGAGTTGAACTAGAAATGGCCCATGTGTAAGGGAAGCTCAGTTCTTTTGTTCTGAGCAAGCTCACTGTTCGGATCCCATAGGATACACAGTAGAGTAGAAGAGTGCTCTTTTCTCAAAAGCAGAGTGTGTTCCTTGTAAGGCGAGCTAGCGTTTGTTTCCCAGTCCTAAATGGAGTTGAATCACATGCAGTTTCTTGTCCTACGAGCAAGAGTTGTTTTCTGGTAAGAAGAGTCACTATTGTGCTCCCATTGCCATATACAGTGCAAATAGCACTCGAGTCTCTTCCCAGCAAGTACAGTGTATTGGACTGAAGCGGAGCTACTGTTCTTGTCAGTTTCCTAAGCAGAGTTGAACTAGATATGGCCCATGTGTATAGGAAGCACAGTTCTTTTATTCTGAGCAAGCTCACTGTTCGGATTCCATAGGATACACAGTAGAGAAGAAGAGTGCTCTTTTCTCCAAAGCAGAGTGTGTTTCTTGTAAGGCGATCTAGCATTTGTTTCCCAGTCCTAAATGTAGTTGAATCACATGCAGTTTCTTGTCGTACGAGCAAGAGTTGTTTTCTGGTAAGAAGAGTAACTATTGCACTCCCATTGTCATACACAGGGCAAATAGCACTGGCGTCTGTTCCCAGCATGTACAGTGTATTGGACTGAAGAGGACCTACTGTTCTTGTCACTTTCCTAAGCAGAATTGAACTAGATAAGGCGGTATTTGTAGGAAGCACAGTTCTTTTTTTCTGAGCAAACTCACTCTTCTGGCCCTATAGGAAACACAGTAGAGTAGAAGAGTGCTCTTTTCTCAAAAGCAGAGTGTGTTTCTTTTAAGGCGAGCTAGAGTTTGTTTAACAGTCCTAAATGGAGTTGAATCACATGCAGTTTCTTGTCCTACGAACAAGAGTTGTTTTCTGGTAAGGAAAGTCACTATTGTGCTCCCATTGCCATACACAGTGCAAATATCAATCGCGTCTGTTCCCAGCAAGTACAGTGTATTGAACTAAAGCGGAGCTACTGTTCTTTTCAGTTTCCTAAGCAGAGTTGAACTAGATATGGCCGATGTGTGTAGGAAGCACAGTTCTTTTGTTCTGAGAATGCTCACTGTTCTGGCCTTATAGGAAAGACATTAGAGTAGAAGAGTGCTCTTTTCTCAAAAGCAGAGTTTGTTTCCTGTAAGGCAAGCTAGCGTTTGTTTCCCTGTCCTAAATGGAGTTGAATCACATCCTGTTCTTGGTCCTATGAGCAAGAGTTGTTTTCTGGTAAGGAAAGTTGCTATTGCACTCCCATTGCCATACACAGTGCAAATAGCACTCACGTCTGTTCCAAGCAAGTACAGTGTATTGGACTGAAGAGGAGCTACTGTTCTTGTCAGTTTCCTAAGCAGAGTTGAACTAGATATGGCCCCTGTGTGTAGGAAGCACAGTTCTTTTGTTCTGAGAATGCTCACTGTTCTGGCCCTATAGGAAACACAGTAGAGTAGAAGAGTGCTCTTTTCTCAAAAGCAGAGTGTGTTTCTTGTAAGGCGAGCTAGCGTTTGTTTCCCAATCCTAAATGGAGATGAATCACATGCAGTTTCTGGTCCTACGAGCAAGAGTTGTTTTCTGGTAAGAAGAGTCACTATTGCGCTCCCATTGTGATACTAGGGCAAATAGCACTGGCGTATGTTCCCAGCATGTACAGTGTATTGGACTGAAGAGGAGCTACTGTTCATGTCAGTTTCCTAAGCAGAGTTGAACTAGATATGGCCCGTGTGTGTAGGAAGCACAGTTCTTTTGTTCTGAGAATGCTCACTGTTCGGGCACCATAGGAAACACAGTAGAGTAGAAGAGTGCTCTTTTCTCAAAAGCAGAGTGTGTTTCTTGTAAGGCCAGCTAGCGTTTCTTTCCCAGTCCTAAATGGAGTTGAATCACATGCAGTTTCTTGTCCTACGAGCAAGAGTTGTTTTCTGGTAAGAAGAGTCACTATTGTGCTCCCATTGTGGTACTAGGGCAAATAGCACTGGCGTCTGTTCCCAGCATGTACAGTGTATTGGACTGAAGAGGATCTACTGTTCTTGTCAGTTTCCTAAGCAGAATTGAACTAGATATGGCCGTGTGTGTAGGAAGCACAGTTCTTTTGTTCTGAGCAAGCTCACTGTTCTGGCCCTATAGGAAACAAAGTAGAGTAGAAGAGTGATGTTTTCGAAAAAGCAGAGTGTGTTTCTTGTAAGGCGAGCTATCGTTTGTTTCCCAGTCCTAAATGGAGTTGAATCACATGCAGTTTCTTGTCCTACGAGCAAGAGTATTTTTCTGTTAAGAAGAGTCCCTATTGTGCTCCCATTATCAAACACAGGGCAAATAGCACTGTCGTCGTTTCCCAGCATGTACAGTGTATTGGACTGAAGAGGATCTACTGTTCTTGTCAGTTTCCTAAGCAGAATTGAACTAGATATGGCCGTATTTGTAGGAAGCACAGTTCTTTTGTTCTGAGCAAACTCACTGTTCTGGCCCTATAGGAAACACAGTAGAGAAGAAGAGTGCTCTTTTCTCAAAAGCAGAGTGTGTTTCTTGTAAGGCGAGCTAGCGTTTTTTTCCCAGTCCTAAATGGAGTTGAATCACATGCAGTTTTTGGTCCTACGAGCAAGAGTTGTTTTCTGGTAAGGAAAGTCACTATTGTGCTCCCATTGCCATACACAGTGCAAATAGCACTCGCGTCTGTTCCCAGCAAGTACATTGTATTGGGCTGAAGCGGAGCTACTGTTCTTGTCAGTTTCCTAAGCAGAGTTGAACTAGAAATGGCCCATGTGTAAGGGAAGCTCAGTTCTTTTGTTCTGAGCAAGCTCACTGTTCGGATCCCATAGGATACACAGTAGAGTAGAAGAGTGCTCTTTTCTCAAAAGCAGAGTGTGTTCCTTGTAAGGCGAGCTAGCGTTTGTTTCCCAGTCCTAAATGGAGTTGAATCACATGCAGTTTCTTGTCCTACGAGCAAGAGTTGTTTTCTGGTAAGAAGAGTCACTATTGTGCTCCCATTGCCATATACAGTGCAAATAGCACTCGAGTCTCTTCCCAGCAAGTACAGTGTATTGGACTGAAGCGGAGCTACTGTTCTTGTCAGTTTCCTAAGCAGAGTTGAACTAGATATGGCCCATGTGTATAGGAAGCACAGTTCTTTTATTCTGAGCAAGCTCACTGTTCGGATTCCATAGGATACACAGTAGAGAAGAAGAGTGCTCTTTTCTCCAAAGCAGAGTGTGTTTCTTGTAAGGCGATCTAGCATTTGTTTCCCAGTCCTAAATGTAGTTGAATCTCATGCAGTTTCTTGTCGTACGAGCAAGAGTTGTTTTCTGGTAAGAAGAGTAACTATTGCACTCCCATTGTCATACACAGGGCAAATAGCACTGGCGTCTGTTCCCAGCATGTACAGTGTATTGGACTGAAGAGGACCTACTGTTCTTGTCACTTTCCTAAGCAGAATTGAACTAGATAAGGCGGTATTTGTAGGAAGCACAGTTCTTTTTTTCTGAGCAAACTCACTCTTCTGGCCCTATAGGAAACACAGTAGAGTAGAAGAGTGCTCTTTTCTCAAAAGCAGAGTGTGTTTCTTTTAAGGCGAGCTAGAGTTTGTTTAACAGTCCTAAATGGAGTTGAATCACATGCAGTTTCTTGTCCTACGAACAAGAGTTGTTTTCTGGTAAGGAAAGTCACTATTGTGCTCCCATTGCCATACACAGTGCAAATATCAATCGCGTATGTTCCCAGCAAGTACAGTGTATTGAACTAAAGCGGAGCTACTGTTCTTTTCAGTTTCCTAAGCAGAGTTGAACTAGATATGGCCGATGTGTGTAGGAAGCACAGTTCTTTTGTTCTGAGAATGCTCACTGTTCTGGCCTTATAGGAAAGACATTAGAGTAGAAGAGTGCTCTTTTCTCAAAAGCAGAGTGTGTTTCCTGTAAGGCAAGCTAGCGTTTGTTTCCCTGTCCTAAATGGAGTTGAATCACATCCTGTTCTTGGTCCTATGAGCAAGAGTTGTTTTCTGGTAAGGAAAGTTGCTATTGCACTCCCATTGCCATACACAGTGCAAATAGCACTCACGTCTGTTCCAAGCAAGTACAGTGTATTGGACTGAAGAGGAGCTACTGTTCTTGTCAGTTTCCTAAGTAGAGTTGAACTAGATATGGCCCGTGTGTGTAGGAAGCACAGTTCTTTTGTTCTTAGCAAGCTCACTGTTTGGATCCCATAGGATACACAGTAGAGTAGAAGAGTGCTCTTTTCTGAAAGGCAGAGTGTGTTTCTTGTAAGGCGAGCTAGCGTTTGTTTCCCAGTCCTAAATGGAGTTGAATCCCATGCAGTTTCTTGTCCTACGAGCAAGAGTTGTTTTCTGGTAAGGAAAGTCACTATTGCGCTCCCATTGCCATACACAGGGCGAATAGCACTGGCGTCTGTTCCCAGCATGAACAGTGTATTGGACTGAAGAGGATCTACTGTTCTTGTCACTTTCCTAAGCAGAATTGAACTATATAAGGCGATATTTGTAGGAAGCACAGTTCTTTTGTTCTGAGCAAACTCACTGTTCTGGCACTATGGGAAACACAGTACAGTAGAAGAGTGCTCTTTTCTCAAAAGCAGAGTGTGTTTCTTGTAAGGCGAGCTAGAGTTTGTTTCCCAGTCCTAAATGGTGTTGAATCACATGCAATATCTGGTCCTATGAGCATGAATTTTTTCTGGTAAGAAGAGTCACTATTGCGCTCCCATTGTCATACACAGGGCAATTAGCACTGGCGTCTGTTCCCAGCATGTACAGTGTATTGGACTGAAGAGGATCTACTGTTCTTGTCTGTTTCCCAAGCAGAATTGAACTAGATATGGCCGTGTGTGTAGGAAGGACAGTTCTTTTGTTCTGAGTAAGCTCACTGTTCTGGCCCTATAGGAAACAAAGTAGAGTAGAAGAGTGATGTTTTCGAAAAAGCAGAGTGTGTTTCTTGTAAGGCGAGCTAGCATTTGTTTCCCAGTCCTAAATGGAGTTGAATCACATGTAGTTTTTGCTCCTACGAGCAAGAGTTGTTTTCTGGTAAGGAAAGTCTCTATTGCGCTCCCATTGCCATACAAAGTGCAAATAGCACTCGCGTCTGTTCCCAGCAAGTACAGTGTATTGGACTGAACAGGATCTACCTTTCTTGTCAGTTTCCTAAGCAGAGTTGAACTAGATATGGCCCGTGTGTGTAGGAAGCACAGTTCTTTTGATCTGAGCAAGCTCACTCTTCGGACCCCATAGGAAACACAGTAAAGTAGAAGAGTGCTCTTTTCTCAAAAGCACAGTGTGTTTCTTGTAAGGCGAGCTAGCGTTTGTTTCCCAGTCCTAAATGGAGTTGAATCCCATGCAGTTTCTTGTCCTACGAGCAAGAGTTGTTTTCTGGTAAGAAGAGTCACTATTGCGCTCCCATTGTCATACACAGGGCAAATAGCACTGGCGTCTGTTCCCAGCATATACAGTGTATTGGACTGAAGAGGATCTACTGTTCTTGTCAGTTTCCTAAGCAGAATTGAACTAGATATGGCCGTATTTGTAGGAAGCACAGTTGTTGTTCTGAGCAAACTCACTGTTCTGGCCCTATAGGAAACACAGTAGAGTTGAACAGTGCTCTTTTCTCAAAAGCAGAGTGTGTTTCTTGTAAGGCGAGCTAGCTTTTGTTTCCCAGTCCTAAATGGAGTTGAATCACATGCTGTTTCTTGTCCTACGAGCAAGAGTTGTTTTCTGGTAAGAAAAGTCCCTATTGTGCTCCCTTTGCCATACACAGTGCAAATAGCACTCGCGTCTGTTCCCAGCAAGTACAGTGTATTGGACTGAAGAGGATCTACCTTTCTTGTCAGTTTCCTAAGCAGAGTTGAACTAGATATGGCCCCTGTTTGTAGGAAGCACAGTTCTTTTATTCTGAGCAAGCTCACTGTTTAGACACCATAGGAAACACAATAGAGTAGAAGAGTGCTCTTTTCTCAAAAGCAGAGTGTGTTTCTTAAGGCGAGCTAGCGTTTGTTTCCCAGTCCTAAATGGAGTTGAATCACATGCAGTTTCTGGTCCTATGAGCAAGAGTTGTTTTCTGGTAAGAAGAGTCACTATTGTGCTCCCATTGCCATACACAGTGCAAATAGCACTCGAGTCTGTTCCCAGCAAGTACAGTGTATTGGACTGAAGAGGAGCTACTGTTCTTGTCAGTTTCCTAATCAGAGTTGAACTAGATATGGCTCGTGTGTGTAGGAAGCACAGTTCTTTTGTTCTGAGCAAGTTCAATGTTCTGGCACTATAGGAAACACAGTAGAGTAGAAGTGTGCTCTTTTCTCAAAAGCAGAGTGTGTTTCTTGTAAGGCGAGCTAGCGTTTATTTCCCAGTCCTAAATGGAGTTGAATCCCATGCAGTCTCTGGTCCTACGAGCAAGAGTTGTTTTCTGGTAAGAAGAGTCACTATTGCGCTCCCATATTCATACACAGTGCAAATAGCACTGGCGTCTGTTCCCAGCAAGTACAGTGTATTGGACTGAAGAGGATCTACTGTTCTTGTCAGGTTCCTAAGCAGAGTTGTTTTCTGGTAAGAAGAGTCACTATCCATCTTCCCCCGGACTTCCCTTCTGAAGCACAGGTGAGTGCCCTAGCTTGCCCCCGACCCCATCCCTGGGCACCAGCCACTCCGGGGAAGACCTGCCCAACTTGGCCCCAGGTTCTGGTCCCCGGGCAGGTGCCCTTCTACCACAACCGGGAAGGATCCCCTTCTCCAAGACCCCTGGCAGACCCTGCAGTCTCCACGCCCTGCCCCCACGCCCATCCGCCTGAGCCCCAAGCCTCTTCCTGAGACTTAGAGGCCGGCCCCCAGCTCCCATCTTGCCCAGGACTTCCCTTCTGAAGCACAGGTGAGTGCCCTAGCTTGCCCCCGACCCCATCCCTGGGCACCAGCAACTCCAGGGAAGACCTGCCCAACTTGGCCCCAGGTTCTGGTCCCTGGGCAGGTGCCCTTCTAGCCCCACCGGGAAGGATCTCCTTCTCCAAGACCCATGGCAGACCCTGCAGTCTCCACGCCCTGCCCCCACGCCCATCCACCTGAGCCCCAAGCCTCTTCCTGAGACTTAGAGGCCAGGCCCCCCAGCTCCCATCTTGCCCAGGACTTCCCTTCTGAAGCACAGGTGAGTGCCCTAGCTTGCCCCAGACCCCATCCCTGGGCACCAGCCACTCCGGGGAAGACCTGCCCAACTTGGGCCCAGGTTCTGGTCCCCGGGCAGGTGCCCTTCTACCCCAACCGGGAAAGATCCCCTTCTCCAAGACCCCTGGCAGACCCTGCAGTCTCCACGCCCTGCCCCCACGCCCATCTGCCTGAGCCCCAAGCCTCTTCCTGAGACTTAGAGGCCGGCCCCCAGCTCCCATCTTCCCCCGGACTTCCCTTCTGAAGCACAGGTGAGTGCCCTAGCTTGCCCCCGACCCCATCCCTGGGCACCAGCCACTCCGGGGAAGACCTGCCCAACTTGGCCCCAGGTTCTGGTCCCCGGGCAGGTGCCCTTCTACCACAACCGGGAAGGATCCCCTTCTCCAAGACCCCTGGCAGACCCTGCAGTCTCCACGCCCTGCCCCCACGCCCATCTGCCTGAGCCCCAAGCCTCTTCCTGAGACTTAGAGGCCGGCCCCCAGCTCCCATCTTCCCCCGGACTTCCCTTCTGAAGCACAGGTGAGTTCCCTAGCTTGCCCCCGACCCCATCCCTGGGCACCAGCCACTCCGGGGAAGACCTGCCCAACTTGGCCCCAGGTTCTGGTCCCTGGGCAGGTGCCCTTCTACCACAACCGGGAAGGATCCCCTTCTCCAAGACCCCTGGCAGACCCTGCAGTCTCCACGCCCTGCCCCCATGCCCATCCGCCTGAGCCCCAAGCCTCTTCCTGAGACTTAGAGGCCAGGCCCCCCAGCTCCCATCTTGCCCAGGACTTCCCTTCTGAAGCACAGGTGAGTGCCCTAGCTTGCCCCAGACCCCATCCCTGGGCACCAGCCACTCCGGGGAAGACCTGCCCAACTTGGGCCCAGGTTCTGGTCCCCGGGCAGGTGCCCTTCTACCCCAACCGGGAAAGATCCCCTTCTCCAAGACCCCTGGCAGACCCTGCAGTCTCCACGCCCTGCCCCCACGCCCATCTGCCTGAGCCCCAAGCCTCTTCCTGAGACTTAGAGGCCGGCCCCCAACTCCCATCTTCCCCCGGACTTCCCTTCTGAAGCACAGGTGAGTGCCCTAGCTTGCCCCCGACCCCATCCCTGGGCACCAGCCACTCCGGGGAAGACCTGCCCAACTTGGCCCCAGGTTCTGGTCCCCGGGCAGGTGCCCTTCTACCACAACCGGGAAGGATCCCCTTCTCCAAGACCCCTGGCAGACCCTGCAGTCTCCACGCCCTGCCCCCACGCCCATCTGCCTGAGCCCCAAGCCTCTTCCTGAGACTTAGAGGCCGGCCCCCAGCTCCCATCTTCCCCCGGACTTCCCTTCTGAAGCACAGGTGAGTGCCCTAGCTTGCCCCCGACCCCATCCCTGGGCACCAGCCACTCCGGGGAAGACCTGCCCAACTTGGCCCCAGGTTCTGGTCCCTGGGCAGGTGCCCTTCTACCACAACCGGGAAGGATCCCCTTCTCCAAGACCCCTGGCAGACCCTGCAGTCTCCACGCCCTGCCCCCATGCCCATCCGCCTGAGCCCCAAGCCTCTTCCTGAGACTTAGAGGCCAGGCCCCCCAGCTCCCATCTTGCCCAGGACTTCCCTTCTGAAGCACAGGTGAGTGCCCTAGCTTGCCCCAGACCCCATCCCTGGGCACCAGCCACTCCGGGGAAGACCTGCCCAACTTGGGCCCAGGTTCTGGTCCCCGGGCAGGTGCCCTTCTACCCCAACCGGGAAAGATCCCCTTCTCCAAGACCCCTGGCAGACCCTGCAGTCTCCACGCCCTGCCCCCACGCCCATCTGCCTGAGCCCCAAGCCTCTTCCTGAGACTTAGAGGCCGGCCCCCAGCTCCCATCTTCCCCCAGACTTCCCTTCTGAAGCACAGGTGAGTGCCCTAGCTTGCCCCCGACCCCATCCCTGGGCACCAGCCACTCCGGGGAAGACCTGCCCAACTTGGCCCCAGGTTCTGGTCCCCGGGCAGGTGCCCTTCTACCACAACCGGGAAGGATCCCCTTCTCCAAGACCCCTGGCAGACCCTGCAGTCTCCACGCCCTGCCCCCACGCCCATCCGCCTGAGCCCCAAGCCTCTTCCTGAGACTTAGAGGCCGGCCCCCAGCTCCCATCTTGCCCAGGACTTCCCTTCTGAAGCACAGGTGAGTGCCCTAGCTTGCCCCCGACCCCATCCCTGGGCACCAGCAACTCCAGGGAAGACCTGCCCAACTTGGCCCCAGGTTCTGGTCCCTGGGCAGGTGCCCTTCTAGCCCCACCGGGAAGGATCTCCTTCTCCAAGACCCCTGGCGGACCCTGCAGTCTCCACGCCCTGCCCCCACGCCCATCCGCCTGAGCCCCAAGCCTCTTCTTGAGACTTAGAGGCTGGCCCCCAGCTCCCATCTTGCCGTGGATTTCCCATCTGGAGGAGAGAGAGAGAGAGAGAGAGAGAGAGAGAGAGAGAGGAGAGCACCCATCCTCCCCCGGACTTCCCTTCTGAACAAGAGCTTCCATCCTGTCCCGGACTTCCAATTTGGACAAGAGAGCTCCCATCTGGACAAGAGAGAGAGACTTCCTGAATCTGTCAGCTCTGAACCAAGTGTGCGAATAAGGCCAGGAACGAACCACAAGGAGATGGGCAGACGTCAAGGCAGAAACACATACAACAAAATGAATAGTAATACACCATCACCAGGCCCTAGCCCTCCTCCAACACCTAGACCTGAACATCAGAAATTGGAAGAAGCAGAAGAAAATAGCCTTATGAATGTCATCATGAAGAAGCTAGAGGCTCGTGTAGAGGAAAAGACAAAAAAATGTGAAGAACGCTGTAAACAACTAGAGGAAAGGGCAAACAAATTAGAAGAAATCAATAAAGTCCTGGAAGAGAACAATAAAATACTGAAAGAAAATCAAGAAAAATCAATGAAACAAATGAAGGAAACAGTCCAAGACCTGAAAAGGGAAATAGAAAAAATGAAGAAGACACAAACAGAGGGAATGCTGGAAATAGAAAATCTGAGAAAACGATTGGGAACTTCAGATGCAAGTATAATCAACAGAATGCAAGAGATGGAAGAGAGGATCTCTAGCGTTGAAGATACAATAGAAGAAATGGATTCATCAGTCAAAGAAAACACTAAAGTCAACAAAGTCATGAACCAAAATGTCCAAGAAATTTGGGACACCATGAAAAGACCAAACCTACGAATAATAGGGGTAGAAGAAGGAGAAGAATACCAACTCAAGGGCACAGAAAATATATTCAACAAGATCATAGAAGAAAACTTTCCCAACTTAAAGAAGGAAATGCCTATGAAGATACAGGAAGCCTATAGAACACCAAACAGACTAGACCCCCAAAAAAAGTCCCCTCGCCACATAATAATTAAACAATTAAACGTACAGAATAAAGAAAGAATATTAAGAGCAGCAAAGGAAAAAGGCCAAGTGACATATAAAGGCAAACCTATCAGAATAACACCCGATTTCTCAATGGAGACTTTGAAAGCCAGAAGGTCCTGGACAGATGTAATGCAGACATTAAGAGACCATGGATGTCAGCCTAGACTAATATACCCAGCAAAACTTTCAATCGTCATAGATGGAGTGAACAAGACATTCCATGACAAAGCCAGATTTAAACAATATTTATCCACAAACCCAGCCCTACAGAAAGCACTAGAAGGAAAACTCCAACCTAAGGAAGTCAGATACAACCTCGAAAACACAGGCAATAGATAAAGCCACAGCAGTAGACCCCAACGAAGAAAAGTACACACACATCACCACCAAAAAATAACAGGAATGAACAATCACTGGACATTAATATCCCTCAATATCAATGGACTTAATTCACCTATAAAAAGACATAGGCTTACAGAATGGATACGAAAGCAGGACCCATCTTTCTGCTGCATACAAGAAACACATCTCAAATTCAAAGATAGACACTACCTAAAAATAAAAGGCTGGGAAAAGACTTTCCAATCAAACGGTCTTAAGAAACAAGCGGGTGTAGCCATCCTGATATCCAGCAAAATAGACTTCAAACTAAAATCAATCAAAAGAGATCAAGAAGGGCATTACATACTCATTACAGGAAAGATCCACCAAGATGAAGTCTCAATTCTGAACATTTATGCCCCAAACACAAGGGCACCCACATATGTAAAAGAAACATTATTAAAGCTTAAATCACATATAAAACCCCACACATTAATAGTGGGAGACCTCAACACCCCACTTTCACCACTGGACAGATCCCCCAAATCGAAACTTAACAGAGAAATAAAGGACTTAATTGATGTCATGACTCAAATGGACTTAATCGACATCTACAGAACATTCCATCCTAACAAAAAAGAATATACCTTCTTCTCAGCACCCCATGGAACCTTCTCTAAAATCGACCACATACTTGGTCACAAAGCAAATCTAAACAGATACAAAACAATTAGAATAACCTCCTGTGTTCTATCAGACCACCATGGTCTAAAGTTGGATTTCAACAACAACAAAAACTACAGAAAACCTACAATCTCATGGAAACTGAACAATACCCACCTGAATCACCAATGGGTTAAGGAAGAAATAAAGAAAGAAATTAAAGACTTCCTAGAGATCAACGAAAATGAAGACACCACATATCCAAACCTATGGGACACTATGAAAGCAGTACTAAGAGGAAAATTCATAGCACTAAACGCCCACATAAATAAGCTGGAGAAATCTCACACTAGTGACTTAACAGCACACCTGAAAGTTCTAGAACAGGAAGAAGCAAAGTCTCCCAGGAAAAATAGATGCCAGGAAATTATCAAAGTGAGAGCTGAAATCAATAAAATAGAAACAAAGAGAACAATACAAAAAATTAATGAAACAAAGAGTTGGTTCTTTGAGAAAATCAACAAGATAGACAAGCCCTTATCCAAACTAACCAAAAGACAGAGAGAGAGCATCCAAATCAACAAAATCAGAAATGAAAAGGGGGACATAACAACAGACATTGAGGAAATCCAGAGAATCATCAGGTCATACTTCAAAAACCTCTATTCCACAAAACTGGAAAACCTAAAAGAAATGGATAATTTTCTGGATAGGTACCACATACCTAAATTAAATCAAGACCAGATAAACTATTTAAATAGTCCAATAACCCCTAACGAAATAGAAACAGTCATTAAAAGTCTCCCAACCAAAAAAAGCCCAGGACCAGATGGTTTCAGTGCAGAATTCTACCAGATCTTCAAAGAAGAGTTAATACCAATACTCTCTAAATTGTTCCATACAATAGAAACAGAAGGAACATTACCAAACTCCTTCTATGAGGCTACAATTACCCTGATTCCCAAACCAAACAAGGATACAACAAAGAAAGAGAACTACAGACCGATCTCCCTCATGAACATTGATGCAAAAATACTCAATAAAATACTGGCAAACAGACTCCAAGACCACATCAAAACAATTATCCACCATGATCAAGTAGGATTCATTCCAGGGATGCAAGGATGGTTCAACATACGAAAGTCTGTCAATGTGATACACCATATAAACAAACTCAAAGAAAAAAACCACATGATCATCTCACTAGATGCTGAAAAGGCATTTGACAAAATCCAACACCCCTTCATGATAAAGGTCTTGGAGCGATCAGGAATACAGGGAACATACCTAAACATAATAAAGGCAATTTACAGCAAGCCAACAGCCAACATCAAATTAAATGGAGAGAAACTCAAAGCAATTGCACTAAAATCAGGAACGAGGCAAGGCTGTCCGCTCTCCCCATACTTATTCAATATAGTACTTGAAGTTCTAGCCAGAGCAATAAGACAACATAAGGAGATTAAGGGGATACAAATTGGAAAGGAAGAAGTCAAGCTTTCCCTATTTGCAGATGACATGATAGTATACTTGAGCAACCCCAAAGATTCCACCAAGGAACTGATACAGCTTATAAACACCTTCAGCAACATAGCAGGATACAAGATCAACTCCAAAAAATCAGTAGCCCTCCTATATACAATGGACAAAAAAGCGGAGAAGGAAATCAGAGATACATCACCCTTTACTATAGCCACAAATGACATAAAATACCTTGGGGTAATACTAACCAAGCAAGTGAAGGACCTATATGACAAGAACTTTAAGTCCCTGAAAAAAGAAATTGAAGAAGATGTCAGAAAATGGAAAGATCTCCCATGCTCATGGATAGGCAGAACTAACATAGTAAAAATGGCAATCTTACCAAAAGCAATCTACAGATTCAATGCAATCCCCATCAAAATACCAACACAATTCTTCACAGACCTGGAAAGAATAATACTCAACTTCATATGGAAAAACAAAAAACCCAGGATAGCCAAAAGAATCCTGTACAATAAAACAACCTCTGGAGGCATCACGATCCCTGACTTCAAGCTGTACTATAGAGCTACAGTAATAAAAACAGCTTGGTACTGGCATAAAAACCGACATGTGGACCAATGGAATCGAATTGAAGACCCTGATATTAATCCGCACACCTATGAACAAATAATTTTTGACAAAGAAGCCAAAAGTGCACAATGGAAAAAAGAAAGCATCTTCAACAAATGGTGCTGGCAAAACTGGATATCAACATGTAGAAGGCTGCAAATAGATCCATATCTATCACCGTGCACAAAACTTAAGTCCAAGTGGATCAAGGACCTCAACATAAATCCAGCTACTCTGAACCTGCTAGAAGAGAAAGTAGGAAGTAGTCTTGAACACATTGGCATAGGAGACCACTTTCTAAATAGAACACCAGTAGCACAGACACTGAGAGAAACAATCAATCAATGGGACCTCTTGAAACTGAGAAGCTTTTGTAGGGCAAAGGATACGGTCAACAAAGCAAAGCGACAGCCTACAGAATGGGAAAAGATCTTCACCAATCCCACATCTGACAGAGGACTGATATCCAGAATATATAAGGAACTCAAGAAATTAGACATCAAAATGCCCAACAGTCCAATTAAGAAATGGGCTATAGAACTAAAAAGAGAATTCTCAACAGAGGAAACTCAAATGGCTGAAAGACATTTAAGGAATTGCTCAACATCCCTAATCATCAGGGAAATGCAAATCAAAACAACTCTGAGATACCACCTTACGCCTGTCAGAATGGCTAAGATCAAAAACACTGAAGACACCTTATGCTGGAGAGGATGTGGAGCTAGGGGAACTCTCCTCCACTGCTGGTGGGAATGTAAGCTTGTACAACCACTTTGGAAATCAATATGGCGATATCTTAGAAAATTGGGAATCCATCTCCCCCAAGATCCAGCTATACCACTCTTGGGCATATACCCAAGGAATGCTCAACCACACCACAAGAGCACTTGTTCAGCTATGTTCATATCAGCGTTGTTTGTAATAGCCAGAACATGGAAACAACCTAGATGCCCTTCAACTGAAGAATGGATAAACAAAATGTGGTACATATACACAATGGAATACTACTCAGCAGAGAAAAACAATGACATCATGAGGTTTGCAGACAAATGGATGGATCTAGAAAAAATCATCCTGAGTGAGGTATCCCAGACTCAGAAAGACAAACATGGTATGTACTCACTCATAACAGGATACTAGATGTGGAAAAAGGATGACTGGACTGCTACTCACATCACCAGGCAGGCTACCTGGAAAACAGGACCCCAAGAAAGACACAGGGATCGCCCAACGACAGAGAAATGGAATGAGATCTACATGAACAGCCTGGACAGGAGTGGGGGTAGTGAAGGGCGAGGGTCGAGGGAAAGAGAGCTTGGGTGAGTGGGAGATCCCAGCTGGATCAAAAACAGAGAGGGAGAACAAGGAATAGGAGACCATGGTAAATGAAGACCACATGAGAATAGGAAGAAACAAAGTGCTAGAGAGGCCCACAGAAATCCACAAAGATACCCCCACAACAGACTGCTGGCAATGGTCGAGAGACAATCCGAACTGACCTACTCTGGTGATGGGATGGCCAAACACCCTAATTGTCGTGCTAGAAACCTCATCCAACTACTGATGGATCTGGAGGCAGAGATCCATGACTAGGCCCCAGGTGGATCTCTGGGAGTCCAATTAGCGAGAATGAGGAGGATTTATATGAGAGAGAATTGTTGAGACCAAGGTCGGATAAAGCACAGAGACAAATAGCCAAACAAACGGAAACACATGAAATATGAACCAATGACTGAGGGGTCACCAACTGGATCAGGCCCTCTGAGTGGGTGAGACAGTTGATTGGCCTGATCTGTTTGGGAGGCATCCAGGCAGTGGGACCGGGTCCTGTGCTCATTGCATGAGTTGGCTGTTTGAAACCTGGGGCCTATGCAGGGTCCCTTGGCTCAGCATGGGAGGAGGGGACTGGACCTACCTGGACTGAGTCCACCAGGTTGATCTCAGTCTGTGGGGAAGGCTTTGCCCTGGAGGAGATTGGAATAAGGGGCGGGCTGGGGGGAAGGTGAGGGGGGCGGGAGGGGGGAGAACAAGGGAATCTGTGGCTGATATGTAGAACTGAATTGTATTGCAAAATAAAAATTAAAAAAAAAAAAAAAAAAGAAGAGTCACTATTGCGCTCCCATTGCCATACACAGTGCAAATAGCACTGGCATCTGTTGCAAGCAAGTACAGTGTATTGGACTGAAGAGGAGCTACTTCTCTTGTCAGTTTCCTGAGCAGAGCTGAACTAGATATGGCCCGTGTGTAGGAAGCACAGTTCTTTTGTTCTGAGCAAGTTCTCTGTTTGGAACCCAAAGGAAACACAGTAGAGTAGAAGAGTGCTCTTTTGTCAAAAGCAGAGTGTGTTTCTTGTAAGGCGAGCTAGCGTTTGTTTCCCAGTCCTAAATGGAGTTGAAATACACATGAAGTTTCTGGTCCTACGAGCGAGACTTGTTTTCTGGTAAGAAGAGTCCATTTTGCGCTCCCTTTGCCATACACAGTGCAAATAGCACTTGCATCTGTTCCCAGCAAGTACAGTGTATTGGACTGTAGAGAGGCTACTGTTCTTGTCAGTTTCGTAAGCAGAATTGAACTAGGTATGGCCCGTGTGTGTAGGAAGCACAGTTCTTTTGTTCTGAGCAAGCTCACTGTTCTGGCCCTATAGGAAAAACAGTAGAGTAGAGGAGTGCTCTGTTTTCATAAGTAGAGTGTGTTTCTTGTAAGGCTAGCTAGCGTTTGTTTCCCAGTCCTAAATGGAGTTGAATCAAATGCAGTTTTTGGTCCTACAAGCAAGAGTTGTTCTCTCGTAAGAAGAGTCACTATTGCGCTCCCATTGCCATACACAGTAAAAATAGCACTCACGTCTGTTCCCAACAAGTACAGTGTATTGGACTGAAGAGGAGATACTGTTCTTGTCAGTTTCCTAAGGAGAGTTGAACTAGATATGGCCCGTGTGTCTAGGAAGCACAGTTCTTTTGTTCTGAGCAAGCTCATTGTTCGAACCCCAGAGGAAACACAGTAGAGTAGAAGAGTGCTCTTTTCTCAAAAGCAGAGTGTGTTTCTTGTAAGGGGAGGTAGCGTTTATTTCCCAGTCCTAAATGAGTTGAATCCCATGCAGTTTCTGGTCCTACGAGCAAGAGTTGTTTTTTGGTAAGAAGAGTCACTATTGCGCTCCCATATTCATACACAGTGCAAATTGCACTAGCGTCTGTTCCCAGCAAGTACAGTGTATTGGACTGAAGAGGATCTACTGTTCTTATCAGGATCCAAAGCAGAGTTGTTTTCTGGTAAGAAGAGTCACTATTGGGCTCCCATTGCCATACACAGTGCAAATAGCACTGGCATCTGTTGCAAGCAAGTACAGTGTATTGGACTGAAGAGGAGCTACTTCTCTTGTCAGTTTCCTCAGCAGAGTTGAACTAGATATGGCCCGTGTGTAGGAAGCACAGTTCTTTTGTTCTGAGCAAGCTCACTGTTCAAACCCCATAGGAAACACAGTAGAGTAGAAGAGTGTTCTTTTCTCAAAAGCAGAGTGTGTTTCTTGTAAGGAGAGCTAGCATTTGTTTCCCAGTCCTAAATGGAGTTGAAGTACACATGCAGTTTCTGGTCCTACGAGCAAGAGTGGTTTTCTGGTAAGAAGAGTCACTATTGCGCTCCCATTGTCATGCAATGGCAAATAGCACTGGCGTCTGTTCCCAGAAACTGCAGTGTATTGGACTGAAGACGAGCTACTTCTTTTGTCAGTTTCCTAAGCAAAGTTGAAGTAGATATGGCCCGGAAATAGGAAGCACAGTTCTTTTGTTCTTAGCAACCTCTCTGTTCAGACACCATAGGAAACACAATAGAGTAGAAGAGTGCTCTTTTCTCAAAAGCAGAGTGTGTTTCTTGTAAGGCGAGCTAGCGTTTGTTTCCCAGTCCTAAATGGAGTTGAATCACATGCAGTTTCTGGTCCTATGAGCAAGAGTTGTTTTCTGGTAAGAAGAGTCACTATTGTGCTCCCATTGCCATACACAGTGCAAATAGCACTCGAGTCTGTTCCCAGCAAGTACAGTGTATTGGACTGAAGAGGAGCTACTGTTCTTGTCAGTTTCCTAAGCAGAGTTGAACTAGATATGGCCCGTGTGTGTAGGAAGCACAGTTCTTTTGTTCTGAGCAAGCTCAATGTTCTGGCACTATAGGAAAAACAGTAGAGTAGAAGAGTGCTCTTTTCTCAAAAGCAGAGTGTGTTTCTTGTACGGCGAGCTAGCGTTTATTTCCCAGTCCTAAATTGAGTTGAATCCCATGCAGTTTCTGGTCCTACGAGCAAGAGTTGTTTTCTGGTAAGAAGAGTCACTATTGCGCTCCCATATTCATACACAGTGCAAATTGCACTAGCGTCTGTTCCCAGCAAGTACAGTGTATTGGACTGAAGAGGATCTACTGTTCTTATCAGGTTCCTAAGCAGAGTTGTTTTCTGGTAAGAAGAGTCACTATTGCGCTCCCATTGCCATACACAGTGCAAATAGCACTGGCATCTGTTGCAAGCAAGTACAGTGTATTGGACTGAAGAGGAGCTACTTCTCTTGTCAGTTTCCTCAGCAGAGTTGAACTAGATATGGCCCGTGTGTAGGAAGCACAGTTCTTTTGTTCTGAGCAAGTTCTCTGTTTGGAACCCATAGGAAACACAGTAGAGTAGAAGAGTGCTCTTTTGTCAAAAGCAGAGTGTGTTTCTTGTAAGGCGAGCTAGCATTTGTTTCCCAGTCCTAAATGGAGTTGAAATACACATGAAGTTTCTGGTCCTACGAGCGAGACTTGTTTTCGGGTAAGAAGAGTCCATTTTGCGCTCCCTTTGCCATACACAGTGCAAATAGCACTGGCATCTGTTCCCAGCAAGTACAGTGTATTGGACTGAAGAGAGGCTACTGTTCTTGTCAGTTTCGTAAGCAGAATTGAACTAGGTATGGCCCGTGTGTGTAGGAAGCACAGTTCTTTTGTTCTGAGCAAGCTCACTGTTCTGGCCCCATAGGAAACACAGTAGAGTAGAGGAGTGCTGTGTTCTCATAAGCAGAGTGTGTTTCTTGTAAGGCGAGCTAGCGTTTGTTTCCCAGTTTTAAATGGAGGTGAATCAAATGCAGTTTTTGGTCCTACAAGCAAGAGTTGTTCTCTGGTAAGGAAAGTCACTATTGCGCTCCCATTGCCATACACAGTAAAAATAGCACTCACGTCTGTTCCCAACAAGTACAGTGTATTGGACTGAAGAGAAGATACTGTTCTTGTCAGTTTCCTAAGGAGAGTTGAACTAGATATGGCCCTTGTGTGTAGGAAGCAAAGTTCTTTTGTTCTGAGCAAGCTCACTGTTCGAACCCCAGAGGAAACAGAGTAGAGTAGAAGAGTGCTCTTTTCTCAAAAGCAGAGTGTGTTTCTTATAAGGCCAGCTAGCGTTTGTTTCCCAGTCCTAAATGGAGTTGAAATACACATGCAGTTTCTGGTCCTACGAGCAAGAGTTGTTTTCTGGTAAGAAAAGTCCCTATTGTGCTCCCTTTGCCATACACAGTGCAAATAGCACTCGCGTCTGTTCCCAGCAAGTACAGTGTATTGGACTGAAGAGGATCTACTGTTCTTGTCAGTTTCCTAAGTAGAGTTGATCTAGATATGGCCCGTGTGTGTAGGAAGCACAGTTCCTTTGTTCTCAGCAAGCTCACTGTTCGGACCCTATAGAAAACACAGTAGAATAGAAGGGTGCTCTTTTCTTAAAAGCAGAGTGTGTTTCTTGTAAGGTGAGCTAGCGTTTGTTTCCCAGTCCTAAATGGAGTTGAATCACATGCAGTTTCTGGTCCTACGAGCAAGAGTTGTTTTCTAGTAAAAAGAGTCACTATTGCGCTCCCATTGTCATACACAGGGCAAATAGAACTGGCGTCTGTTCCCAGCAACTGCAGTGTATTGGACTGAAGAGGAGCTACTTCTTTTGTCAGTTTCCTAAGCAGAATTGAAGTAGATATGGCCTGGATATAGGAAGCACAGTTCTTTTGTTCTTAGCAAGCTCTCTGTTCAGACACCATAGGAAACACAATAGAGTAGAAGAGTGCTCTTTTCTCAAAAGCAGAGTGTGTTTCTTGTAAGGCGAGCTAGCGATTGTTTCCCAGTCCTAAATGGAGTTGAATCACATGCAGTTTCTGGTCCTATGAGCAAGAGTTGTTTTCTGGTAAGAAGAGTCACTATTGTGCTCCCATTGCCATACACAGTGCAAATAGCACTCGAGTCTGTTCCCAGCAAGTACAGTGTATTGGACTGAAGAGGAGCTACTGTTCTTGTCAGTTTCCTAATCAGAGATGAACTAGATATGGCCCGTGTGTGTAGGAAGCACAGTTCTTTTGTTCTGAGCAAGTTCAATGTTCTGGCACTATAGGAAACACAGTAGAGTAGAAGTGTGCTCTTTTCTCAAAAGCAGAGTGTGTTTCTTGTAAGGCGAGCTAGCGTTTATTTCCCAGTCCTAAATGGAATTGAATCCCATGCAGTTTCTTGTCCTACGAGCAAGACTTGTTTTCTGGTAAGAAGAGTCACTATTGCGCTCCCATATTCATACACAGTGCAAATAGCACTGGCGTCTGTTCCCAGCAAGTACAGTGTATTGGACTGAAGAGGATCTACTGTTCTTGTCAGGTTCCTAAGCAGAATTGTTTTCTGGTAAGAAGAGTCACTATTGCGCTCCCATTGCCATACACAGTGCAAATAGCACTGGCATCTGTTGCAAGCAAGTACAGTGTATTGGACTGAAGAGGAGCAACTTCTCTTGTCAGTTTCCTCAGCAGAGTTGAACTAGATATGGCCCGTGTGTAGGAAGCACAGTTCTTTTGTTCTGAGCAAGTTCTCTGTTTGGAACCCAAAGGAAACACAGTAGAGTAGAAGAGTGCTCTTTTGTCAAAAGCAGAGTGTGTTTCTTGTAAGGCGAGCTAGCCTTTGTTTCCCAGTCCTAAATGGAGTTGAAATACACATGAAGTTTCTGGTCCTACGAGCGAGACTTGTTTTCTGGTAAGAAGAGTCCATTTTGCGCTCCCTTTGCCATACACAGTGCAAAGCACTGGCATCTGTTCCCAGCAAGTACAGTGTATTGGACTGAAGAGAGGCTACTGTTCTTGTCAGTTTCGTAAGCAGAATTGAACTAGGTATGGCCCGTGTGTGTAGGAAGCACAGTTCTTTTGTTCTGAGCAAGCTCACTGTTCTGGCCCTATAGGAAACACAGTAGAGTAGAGGAGTGCTCTGTTCTCATAAGTAGAGTGTGTTTCTTGTAAGGCTAGCTAGCGTTTGTTTCCCAGTCCTAAATGGAGTTGAATCAAATGCAGTTTTTGGTCCTACAAGCAAGAGTTGTTCTCTGGTAAGAAGAGTCACTATTGCGCTCCCATTGCCATACACAGTAAAAATAGCACTCACGTCTGTTCCCAACAAGTACAGTGTATTGGACTGAAGAGGAGATACTGTTCTTGTCAGTTTCCTAAGGAGAGTTGAACTAGATATGGCCCGTGTGTCTAGGAAGCACAGTTCTTTTGTTCTGAGCAAGCTCATTGTTCGAACCCCAGATGAAACACAGTAGAGTAGAAGAGTGCTCTTTTCTCAAAAGCAGAGTGTGTTTCTTGTAAGGGGAGGTAGCGTTTATTTCCCAGTCCTAAATGAGTTGAATCCCATGCAGTTTCTGGTCCTACGAGCAAGAGTTGTTTTTTGGTAAGAAGAGTCACTATTGCGCTCCCATATTCATACACAGTGCAAATTGCACTAGCGTCTGTTCCCAGCAAGTACAGTGTATTGGACTGAAGAGGATCTACTGTTCTTATCAGGTTCCTAAGCAGAGTTGTTTTCTGGTAAGAAGAGTCACTATTGCGCTCCCATTGCCATACACAGTGCAAATAGCACTGGCATCTGTTGCAAGCAAGTACAGTGTATTGGACTGAAGAGGAGCTACTTCTCTTGTCAGTTTCCTCAGCAGAGTTGAACTAGATATGGCCCGTGTGTAGGAAGCACAGTTCTTTTGTTCTGAGCAAGCTCACTGTTCAAACCCCATAGGAAACACAGTAGAGTAGAAGAGTGTTCTTTTCTCAAAAGCAGAGTGTGTTTCTTGTAAGGCGAGCTAGCATTTGTTTCCCAGTCCTAAATGGAGTTGAAGTACACATGCAGTTTTTTGTCCTACGAGCAAGAGTGGTTTTCTGGTAAGAAGAGTCACTATTGCGCTCCCATTGTCATACACAGGGTAAATAGCACTGGCGTCTGTTACCAGCATGTACTGTGTATTGGACTGAAGAGGATGTACTGTTCTTGTCAGGTTCCTAAACAGAGTTGAATTAGATATGGCCCGTTTGTGTAGGAAGCACATTTCTTTTGTTCCCAGCAAGCTCACTGATCGGACCCCATAGGAAACACAGTAGAGTAGATGTGTGCCCTATTCTCAAAAGCAGAGCATGTTTCTTGTAAGGCGAGCTAGCGTTTTTTTCCCAGTCCTAAGTGGATTGAATCAAATGCAGTTTCTGGTCCTAAGAGCAAGAGTTGTTTCCTGGTAAGAAGATTCACTATTGTGCACTTATTGCCGTACACAGTGCAAATAGCACTCGCGTCTGTTCCCAGCAAGTACAGTGTATTGGACTGAAGAGGAGCTACTGTTCTTGTCAGTTTCCTAAGCAGAGTTGAACTAGATATGGCCCGTGTGTGTAGGAAGCACAGTTCTTTTGTTCTGAGCAAGCTCACTGTTCTGGCACTACAGGAAACACAGTAGAGTAGAAGAGTGCTCTTTTCTCAAAAGCAGAATGTGTTTCTTGTAAGGCGAGCTAGCATTTGTTTCCCAGTCCTAAATGGAGTTGAAGTGCACATGCAGTTTCTGGTCCTACGAGCAAGAGTGGTTTTCTGGTTAGAAGAGTCACTATTGCGCTCCCTTTGCCATACACAGGGCAAATAGCACTGGCGTCTGTTCCCAGCATGTACAGTGTATTCGACTGAAGAGGATCTACTGTTCTTGTCAGGTTCCTAAGCAGAGTTGAACTAGATATGTCCCGAGTGGGTAGGAAGCACAGTTTTTTTGTTCTCAGCAAGCTCACTGTTCTGGCCCTATAGGAAACACAGTAGAGTAGAAGAGTGCTCTTTCCTCAAAAGCAGAGTGTGTTTCTTGTAAGGCGAGGTAGCGTTTGTTTCCCAGTCCTAAATGGAGTTGAATCACATGCAGTTTCTGGTCCTACGAGCAAGAGTTTTTCTGGTAAGGAAAGTCACTATTGTGCTCCCATTGACATACACAGTGCAAATAGCACTTGCGTCTGTTCCCAGCAATTAGAGTGTATTGGGCTGAAGAGGAGCTATTGTTCTTGTCAGTTTCCTAAGCAGAGTTGATCTAGATATGACCCGTGTGTGTAGGAAGCACAGTTCTTTTGTTCTGAGCAAGCTCACTGTTTGGACCCCATAGGAAACACAGTAGAGTAGATGTGTGCCCTATTCTCAAAAGCAGAGCGTGTTTCTTGTAAGGCGAGCTAGCGTTTGTTTCCCAGTCCTAACTGGAGTTGAATCAAATGCAGTTTTTGGTCCTACGAGCAAGAGTTGTTTTCTGGTAAGAAGAGTCACTTTGCACTCCCATTTCCATACACAGTGCAAATAGCACTCGCGTCTGTTCCCAGTAAGTACAGTGTATTGGACTGAAGAGGAGCTACTATTCTCATTAGTTTCCTAAGCAGAGTTGAAATAGATATGGCCCGTGTGTGTAGGAAGCACAGTTCTTTTGTTCTGAGCAGGCTCACTATTCTCGCCCTATAGGAAACACTGTAGAGTAGAAGAGTGCTCTATTCTCAAAAGCAGAGTGTGTTTCTTGTAAGGCTAGCTAGCGTTTGTTTCCCATTCCTAAATGGAGTTGAATCACATGCAGTTTCTCGTCCTACGAGCAAGAGTTTTTTCTGGTAAAAAGAGTCACTGTTGCGCTCCCATTTCATACACAGGGCAAATAGCACTGATTTCTCTTCCCAGCATGTACAGTGTATTGGACTGAAAAAAATCTTTTGTTCTTGTCAGTTTCCTATGAAGAATTGAACTACATATGGCCCGTGTGTGTAGGAAGCACAGTCCTTTTGTTCTGAGCAAGCTCACTGTTATGGCCATAGAGGAAACACTGAAGAGTAGAAGAGTGCTCTTTTCTCAAAAGAAGAGTGTGTTTCTTGTAAGGCGAGCTAGCGTTTGTTTCCCAGTCAGAAATGGAGTTGAATCACATGCAATTTCTGGTCCTACCAGCAAGAGTTGTTTTCTGGTAAGGAAAGTCACTATTGCGCTCCCATTGCCATACACAGTGCAAATAGCACTCGCATCTGTTCCCAGCAAATACAGTGTATTGGACTGAAGCGGAGCTTCTGTTCTTGTCAGTTTCCTAAGCAGAGTTGACCTAGATATGGCCCCTGTGTGTAGGAAGCACAGTTCTTTTATTCTGAGCAAGCTCAATGTTCGGACCCCATATGAACCACAGTAGAATAGAAGACTGCTCTTTTCTCAAAAGCAGAGTGTGTTTCTTGTAAGGCGAGCTAGCGTTTGTTTCCCAGTCCTAAATGGAGTTGAATCCCATGCAGTTTCTGGTCCTAAGAGCAAGAGTTGTTTTCTGGTAAGAAGAGTCACTATTATGCTCCCATTGCTGTACACAGTGCAAATAGCACTCGCGTCTGTTGCCAGCAAATACAGTGCATTGGACTGAAGAGGAGGTACTCTTCTTGTCAGTTTCCTAAGCAGAGTTGAACTAGATATGGCCCGTGTGTATAGGAAGCACAGTTCTTTTGTTCTTAGCAAGCTCACTGTTCGGACACCATAGGAAACACAGTAGAGTAGAGCAGTTCTCTTTCCTCAAAAGCAGATTTTGTTTCTTGTAAGGCGAGCTAGCGTTTGTTTCCCGGTCCTAAATGGAGTTGAATCCCATGCAGTTTCTGGTCCTACGAGCAAGAGTTGTTTTCTGGTAAGAAGAGTCACTATTTAGCTCCCATTGCTGTACACAGTGCAAATAGCACTCGCGTCTGTTGCCAGCAAATACAGTGTATTGGACTGAAGAGGAGCTACTGTTCTTGTCAGTTTCCTAAGCAGAGTTGAACTAGATATGGCCCGTGTGTATAGGAAGCACAGTTCTTTTGTTCTGAGCAAGCTCACTGTTCTGGCACTATAGGAAACACAGTAGAGTAGAAGAGTGCTCTTTTCTCAAAAGCAGAGTATGTTTCTTGTAAGGCGAGCTAACGTTTGTTTACCAGTCTTAAATGGAGTTGAATCCCATGCAGTTTCTGGTCCTCCGACCAAGAGTTGTTTTGTGGTAAGAAGAGTCACTATTGCGCTCCCATTGTCATTCACAGGGCAAATAGCACTGGCGTCTGTTCCCAGCATGTACAGTGTATTGGACTGAAGAGGATCTACTGTTCTTGTCAGGTTCCTAAGCAGAGTTGAACTAAATGTGACCCGTGTGTGTAGGAAGCACATTTCTTTTGTTCGGAGCAAGCTCTCTGTTTTGGCCCTACAGGAAACACAGTAGAGTAAAAGAGTGCTCTATTCTCAAAAGCAGAGTGTCTTTCTTGTAAGGAGAGCTAGTGTTTGGTTCCCAGTCCTAAATGGAGTTGAATCACATGCAGTTTCTGGTCCTACAAGCAAGAGTTGTTTTCTGGTAAGAAGAGTCACTGTTGCGCTCCCATATTCATACACAGTGCAAATAGCACTGGCGTCTGTTCCCAGCAAGTACAGTGTATTGGACTGAAGCGGAGCTACTGTTCTTGTCAGTTTCCTAAGCAGAGTAGAACTAGATATGGTCCGTGTGTGCAGGAAGCACAGTTCTTTTGTTCTGAGCAAGCTAACTGTTCGGATCCCATAGGAAACACAGTAGAATAGAAGAGTGCTCTTTTCTCAAAAGCAGAGTGTGTTTCTTGTAAGGCGAGCTAGCGTTTGTTTCCCAGTCCTAAGTGGAGTTGAATCATATGCAGTTTCTGGTCCTAAGAGCAAGAGATGTTTTCTGGTAAGAAGAGTCACTACTGTGCTCCCATTGCTGTACACAGTTTAAATAGCACTCGCGTCTCTTCCCAGCAAGTACAGTGTATTGGACTGAAGAGGAGCTACTGTTCTCGTCAGTTTCCTAAGCAGAGTTGAACTAGATATGACCCGAGTGTGTAGGAAGCACAGTACTTTTGTTCAGAGCAAGCTCACTGTTCTGGCCCTACAGTAAATACAGTAGAGTAGAAAAGTGCTCTTTTCTCAAAAGCAGAGTGTGTTTCTTGAAAGGTGAGCTAGCGTTTGTTTCCCACTCCTAAATGGAGTTGAAATACACATGCAGTTTCTGGTCCTACGAGCAACAGTTGTTTTCTGGTAAGAAGAGTCCATTTTGCGTTCCATTTGATATACACAGCGCAAATAGCACTCGCGTCTGTTCCCAGCAAGTACAATGTATTGGACTGAAGAGAGGCTACTGTTCTTTTCAGTTTCCTAACCAGAATTGAACTAGATATGGCCCTTGTGTGTAGGAAGCACAGTTCTTTTCTTCTGAGCAAGCTCAATGTTCTGGCCCTAAAGGAAACACAGTAGAGTATAAGAGTGCTCTTTTCTCAAAAGCAGAGTGTGTTTCTTGTAAGGCTAGCTAGCGTTTGTTTCCCAGTACTAAATGGAGGTGAATCAAATGCAGTATTTGGTCTTACGAGCAAGAGTTGTTTTCTGGTAAGAGGAGTCACTATTGCGCTCCCATTGCCATACACAGTACAAATAGCACTCGCATCTGTTCCCAACAAGTACAGTGTATTGGACTAAAGAGGAGCTACTGTTCTTGTCAGTTTCCTAAGGAGATTTGAACTAGATATGGCCGGTGCGTGTAGGAAGCACAGTTCTTTTGTTCTGAGCAAGCTCAAAGTTCTGCCCCTATAGGAAACACAGTAGAGTAGAAGAGTGCTCTTTTCTCAAAAGCAGAGTGTGTTTCTTGTAAGGAGAGCTAGTGTTTGTTTCCCAGTACTAAATGGAGGTGAATCACATCCAGTTTTTGGTCCTACGAACAAGAGTTGTTTTCTGGTAAGGAAAGTCACTATTGCACTCCCATTGCCATACACAGTGCATATAGCACTCGCGTCTGTTCCCAGCTATTGCAGTGTATTCCACTGAGGAGGAGCTACCATTCTTGTCAGTTTCCTAAGGAGAGTTGAACGAGATATGGCCCGTGTGTGTAGGAATCACAGTTCTTTTGTTCTGAGCAAGCTCACTGTTCGGACCCCATAGGAAATACAGTAGAGTAGAAGAGTGCTCTTTTCTCCAAAGCAGAGTGTGTTTCTTGTAAGGCAAGCTAGCGTTTGTTTCCCAATCATAAAAGGAGTTGAATCACATGCACTTTCTTGTCCTACGAGCAAGAGTTGTTTTCTGGTAAGAAGAGTCACTATTGCGCTCCCATTGTCATACACAGGGCAAATAGCACTGGCGTCTGTTCCCAGCATGTACAGTGTATTGGACTGAAGAGGATCTATTGTTCTTGTCAGTTTCCTAAGCAGAATTGAACTAGATATGGCCGTATTTGTTGGAAGCACAGTTCTTTTGTTCTGAGCATACTCACTGTTCTGGCCCTATAGGAAACACAGTAGAGTAGAAGAGTGCTCTTTTCTCAAAAGCAGAGTGTGTTTCTTGAAAGGCGAGCTAGCATTTGTTTCCCAGTCCTAAATGGCGTTGAATCACATGCAGTTTTTGGTCCTTTGAGCAAGATTGCTTTTCTGGTAAGGAAAGTCACTATTGCGCTCCCATTTCCATACACAGTGCAAATAGCACTCGCGTCTGTTCCCAGCAAGTAGAATGTATTGGACTGAAGCGGAGCTACTGTTCTGGTCAGTTTCCTAAGCAGAGTTGAACTAGATATGGCCCCTGTGTGTAGGAAGCACAGTTCTTTTGTTCTGAGCAAGCTCACTGTTCGGACCACATAGGAAACACTGAAGAGTAGAAGAGTGCTCTTTTCTCAAAAGCAGAGTGTGTTTCTTGTAAGGCGAACTAGTGTTTGTTTCCAGTCAGAAATGGAGTTGAATCCCATGCAGTTTCTGGTCCTATGAGCAAGAGGTGTTTTCCGATAAGAAAAGTCACTATTGCGCTCCTATTGCCATACACAGTGCAAATAGCACTTGCGTCTGTTCCCCGCTAGTACAGTGTATTGGACTGAAGAGGAGCTACCGTTCTTGTCAGTTCCTAAGCAGAGTTGAACTAGATATGGCCCGTGTGTGGAGGAAGCACAGTTCTTCTGTTCTGAGCAAGCTCACTGTTCGGACCCCATAGGAAACACAGTAGAGTAGAAGAGTGCTCTTTTCTCAACAGCAGCGTGTGTTTCATGTAAGGCAAGCTAGCGTTTGTTTCCCAGTCCTAAGTGGAGTTGAATCACATCCTGTTTTGGTACTACGAGCAAGAGTTGTTTTCTGGTAAGGAAAGTCACTATTGAGCTCCCATTGTCATACACAGGGCAAATAGCACTGGCGTCAGTTCCCAGCATGTACAGTGTATTGGACTGAAGAGGATCTACTGTTCTTGTAAGTTTCCTAAGCATAATTGAACTAGATATGGCCGTATTTGTAGGAAGCACAGTGCTTTTGTTCTGAGCAAACTCACTGTTCTGGCCCTATAGGAAACACAGTAGAGTAGAAGAGTGCTCTTTTCTCAAAAGCAGAGTGTGTTTCTCGTAAAGTGAGCTAGCGTTTGTTTCCCAGTCCTAAATGGAGTTGAATCACATGCAGTTTCTGGTCCTACCAACAAGAGTTGTTTTCTGGTAAGGAAAGTCACTATTGTGCTCCCATTGCCATACACAGTCCAAATAGCACTCGCATCTGTTCCCAGCAAGTACAGTGTATTGGACTGAAGAGGATCTACTGTTCTTGTCAGTTTCCTAAGCAGAGTTGAACTAGATATGGCCCGTGTGTGGAGGAAGCACACTTCTGTTGTTCTGAGCAAGATCACTGTTCTGTCCCCATAGGATACACAGTAGAGTAGAAGAGTGCTCTTTTCTCAAAAGCAGAGTGTGCTTCTTGTAAGGCGAGCTAGCGTTTGTTTCCCAATCTTAAATGGAGTTGAATCACATGCAGTTTCTTGTCCTACGAGCAAGAGTTGTTTTCTGGTAAGAAGAGTCACTATTGTGCTCCCATTGTCATACACAGGCCAAATAGCACTGGCGTCTGTTCCCAGCATGTACAGTGTATTGGACTGAAGAGGATCTACTGTTCTTGTCAGTTTCCTAAGCAGAATTGAACTAGATATGGCCGTATTTGTTGGAAGCACAGTTCTTTTGTTCTGAGCAAACTCACTGTTCTGGCCCTATTGGAAACACAGTAGAGTAGAAGAGTGCTCTTTTCTCAAAAGCATAGTGTGTTTCTTGAAAGGCGAGCTAGCGTTTGTTTCCCAGTTCTAAATGGAGTTGAATCACATGCAGTTTCTTGTCCTACGAGCAAGAGTTGTTTTCTGGCAAGAAGAGTCACTATTGTGCTCCCATTGTCATTCACAGGGCAAATAACACTGGAGTCTGTTCCCAGCAAGTACACTGTATTGGACTGGAGAGGATCTACTGTTCTTTTCAGTTTCCTAAGCATAATTGAACTAGATATGGCCGTATTTGTATGAAGCACAGTTCTTTTGTTCTGAGCAAGCTCACTGTTCTGGCCCTATAGGAAACACAGTAGAATAGAAGAGTGCTCTTTTTCTCAAAAGCAGAGTGTGTTTCTTGTAAGGCGAGCTAGCGTTTGTTTCCCAGTCCTAAATGGAATGAATCACATGCAGTTTTTGGTCCTATGAGCAAGAGTTGTTTTCCGGTAAGGAAAGTCACTCTTGCATTCCCATTGCCATACACAGTGCAAATAGCACTCGCGTCTGTTCCCAGCAAGTACAGTGTATTGGACTGAAGCGGAGCTACTGTTCTTGTCAGTATCCTAAACAGAGTTGAACTAGATATGGCCCCTGTGTGTAGGAAGCACAGTTCTTTTGTTCTGAGCAAGCTCACTGTTTGGACCACATAGGAAATACAGTAGAGTAGAAGAGTGCTCTTTTCTCAAAAGCAGAGTGTGTTTCTTGTAAGTCGAGCTAGTGTTTGTTTCCAGTCATAAATGGAGTTGAATCCCATGCAGTTTCTGGTGCTATGAGCCAGAGGTGTTTTCTGATAAGAAGAGTCACTATTGCGCTCCCATTGTCATACAGAGGACAAATAGCACTGGCGTCTGTTCTCTGCACGTAGAGTGTATTGGGCTGAAGTGGAGCTACTGTTCTTGTCAGTTTCCTAAGCAGAGTTGAACTAGATATGGCCCGTGTGTGGAGGAAGCACAGTTCTGTTGTTCTGAGCAAGCTCACTGTTCGGACCCCATAGGATACACAGTAGAGTAGAAGAGTGCTCTTTTCTCAAAAGCAGAGTGTGTTTCTTGTAAGGCAAGCTAGCGTTTGTTTCCCAGTCATAAGAGGAGTTGAATCACATGCACTTTCTTGTCCTACGAGCAAGAGTTGTTTTCTGGTAAGAAGAATCACTATTGCGCTCCCATTGTCATACACAGGGCAAATAGCACTGGCGTCTGTTCCCAGCATGTACAGTGTATTGGACTGAAGAGGATCTACTGTTCTTGTCAGTTTCCTAAGCAGAATTGAACTAGATTTGGCTGTATTTGTTGGAAGCACAGTTCTTTTATTCTGAGCAAACTCACTGTTCTGGCCCTATAGGAAACACAGTAGAGTAGAAGAGTGCTCTTTTCTCAAAAGCAGAGTGTGTTTCTTGAAAGGCGAACTAGTGTTTGTTTCCCAGTCAGAAATGGAGTTGAATCCCATGCAGTTTCTGGTCCTATGAGCAAGAGGTGTTTTCTGATAAGAAAAGTCACTATTGCACTCCTATTACCATACACAGTGCAAATAGCACTCGCGTCTGTTCCCAGCTAGTACAGTGTATTGGACTGAAGAGGATCTACTGTTCTTGTAAGTTTCCTAAGCATAATTGAACTAGATATGGCCGTATTTGTAGGAAGCACAGTGCTTTTGTTCTGAGCCAACTCACTGTTCTGGCCCTATAGGAAACACAGTAGAGAAGAAGAGTGCTCTTTTCTCAAAAGCAGAGTGTGTTTCTTGTAAGGCGAGCTAGCGTTTGTTTCCCAGTCCTAAATGGAGTTGAATCACATGCAGTTTCTGGTCCTACCAACAAAAGTTGTTTTCTGGTAAGGAAAGTCACTATTGCGCTCCCATTGCCATACACAGTACAAATAGCACTCGCATCTGTTCCCAGCAAGTACAGTGTATTGGACAGAAGAGGATCTACTGTTCTTGTCAGTTTCCTAAGCAGAGTTGAACTAGATATGGCCCGTGTGTGGAGGAAGCACAATTCTGTTGTTCTGAGCAAGCTCACTGTTCTGTCCCCATAGGATACACAGTAGAGTAGAAGAGTGCTCTTTTCTCAAAAGCAGAGTGTGTTTCTTGTAAGGCGAGCTAGAGTTTCTTTCCCAATCCTAAATGGAGTTGAATCACATGCAGTTTCTTGTCCTACGAGCAAGAGTTGTTTTCTGGTAAGAAGAGTCACTATTGTGCTCCCATTGTCATACACAGGCCAAATAGCACTGGCGTCTGTTCGCAGCATGTACAGTTTATTGGACTGAAAAGAATCTACTGTTCTTGTCAGTTTCCTAAGCAGAATTGAACTAGATATAGCCGTATTTGTAGGAATCACAGTTCTTTTGTTCTGAGCAAACTCACTGTTCTGGCCCTATAGGAAAAACAGTAGAGTAGAAGACTGCTCTTTTCTCAAAAGCAGAGTGTGTTTCTTGTAAGGCGAGCTAGCGTTTGTTTCCCAGTCCTAAATGGAGTTGAATCACATGCAGTTTCTTGTCCTACGAGCAAGAGTTGTTTTCTGGTAAGAAGAGTCACTATGGAGCTCCCATTGTCATACACAGGGCAAATAGCACTGGCGTCTGTTCCCAGCAAGTACAGTGTATTGGACTGAAGCAGAGCTACTGTTCTTGTCAGTTTCCTAAGCAGAGTTGAAGTAGATATGGCCCCTGTGTGTAGGAAGCACAGATCTTTTGTTCTGAGCAAGCTCACTGTTCAAACCCCATAGAAAACACATTAGAGTAGAAGAGTGCTCTTTTCTCAAAAGCAGAGTGTGTTTCTTATAAGGCGAGCTAGTGTTTGTTTCCCAGTCAAAAATGGAGTTGAATCCCATGCAGTTTCTGGTCCTACGAGCAAGAGGTGTTTTCTGATAAGAAAAGTCACTATTGCGCTCCTATTGCCATACACAGTGCAAATAGCACTCGCCTCTGTTCCCAGCTTGTACAGTGTATTGGATTGAAGAGGAGCTACCGTTCTTGTCAGTTTCCTAAGCAGAGTTGAACTAGATATGGCCCATGTGTGTAGGAAGCACAGTTCTTTTGTTCTGAGCAAGCTCACTGTTCGGACCCCATAGGAAACACAGTAGAGTAGAAGAGTGCTCTTTTCTCAAAAGCACAGTGTGTTTCATATAAGGCAAGCTAGCGTTTGTTTCCCAGTCCTATGTGGAGTTGAATCACATCCTGTTTTTGGTCCTACGAGCAAGAGTTGTTTTCTGGTAAGAAGAGTCACAATTGCGCTCCCATTGTCATACAGAGGACAAATAGCACTGGCGTCTGTTCCCTGCACTTACAGTGTATTGGACTGAAGTGGAGCTACTGTTCTTGTCAGTATCCTAAACAGAGTTGAACTAGATATTGCCCGTGTGCGGAGGAAACACAGTTCTTTTTTTCTGAACAAGCTCACTGTTCGGACCCCAAAGGATACACAATAGAGTAGAAGAGTGCTCTTTTCTCAAAGCAGAGTGTGTTTCTTGTAAGGCGAGCTAGCGTTTGTGTCCCAGTCCTAAATGGAGTTGAATCACATGCAGTTTCTTGTCCTATGAGCAAGAGTTGTTTTCTGGTAAGAAGAGTCACTATTGTGCTCCCATTGTCATACACAGGGCAAATAGCACTGGCGTCTGTTCCCAGCATGTACAGTGTATTGGACTGAAGAGGATCTACTGTTCCTGTCAGTTTCCTAAGCAGAATTGAACTAGATATGGCCGTATTTGTAGGAATCACAGTTCTTTTGTTCTGAGAAAACTCACTGTTCTGGCCCTATAGGAAAAACAGTAGAGTAGAAGAGTGCTCTTTTCTCAAAAGCAGAGTGTGTTTCTTGTAGGGTGATCTAGCGTTTGTTTCCCAGTCCTAAATGGAGTTGAATCACATGCAGTTTTTGGTCCTATGAGCAAGAGTTGTTTTCTGGTAAGGAAAGTCATTATTGCGCTCGCATTGCCATACACAGTGCAAATAGCACTGGCGTCTGTTCCCAGCAAGTACAGTGTATTGGACTGAAGCGGAGCTACTGTTCCTGTCAGTTTACTAAGCAGAATTGAACTAGATATTGCCCCTGTGTGTAGGAAGCACAGTTCTTTTGTTCTGAGCAAGCTCACTGTTCAGACCCCATAGGAAACACAGTAGAGTAGAAGAGTGCTCTTTTCTCAAAAGCAGAGTGTGTTTCTTGTAAGGCGAGCTAGTGTTTGTTTCCCAGTCAGAAATGGAGTTGAATCCCATGCACTTTCTGGTCCTACGAGCAAGAGGTGTTTTCTGATAAGAAGAGTCACTATTGCGCTCCCATTGTCATACATAGGACAAATAGCACTGTTGTCTGTTCCCTGCATGTACAGTGTATTGGACTGAAGTGGAGCTACTGTTCTTGTCAGTTTCCTAAGCAGAGTTGAACTAGATATGGCCCGTGTGTGGAGGAAGCACAGTTCTGTTGTTCTGAGCAAGCTCACTGTTCGGACACCATAGGATACACAGTAGAGTAGAAGAGTGCTCTTTTCTCAAAAGCAGAGTGTGTTTCTTGTAAGGCGAGCTAGCGTTTGTTTCCCAGTCCTAAATGGAGTTGAATCACATGCAGTTTCTTGTCCTACTAGCAAGAGTAGTTTTCTGGTAAGAAGAGACACTATTTTGCTCCCATTGTCATACACAGGGCAAAGAGCACTGGCGTCTGTTCCCAGCATGTACAGTGTATAGGACTGAAGAGGATCTACTGTTCTTGTCAGTTTCCTAAGCAGAGTTTAACTAGATATGGACCGTGTGTATAGGAAGCACAGTTCTTTTGTTCTGAGAATGCTCACTGTTCTGGCCCTATAGGAAACACAGTAGAGTAGAAGAGTGCTCTTTTCTCAAAAGCAGAGTGTGTTTCTTGTAAGGCAAGCTACCGTTTGTTTCCCAGTACTAAATGGAGTTGAATCACATCCTGTTTTTGGTCCTATGAGCAAGATTTGTTTTCTGGTAAGGAAAGTCACTATTGCGCTCCCATTTCCATACACAGTGCAAATAGCACTCGCATCTGTTCACATCAAGTACAATGTATTGGACTGAAGCGGAGCTACTGTTCTTGTCAGTTTCCTAAGTAGAGTTGAACTAGATATGGCCCCTGTGTGTAGGAAGCACAGTTCTTTTGTTCTGAGCAAGCTCACTGTTCGGACCACATAGGAAACACAGAAGAGTAGAAGAGTGCTCTTTTCTCAAAAGCAGAGTGTGTTTCTTGTAAGGCGAACTAGTGTTTGTTTCCCAGTCAGAAATGGAGTTGAATCCCATGCAGTTTCTGGTCCTATGTGCAAGAGGTGTTTTCCGATAAGAAGAGTCACTATTGCACTCCCATTGTCATAAACAGGGCAAATAGCACTGGCATCTGTTCCCAGCAAGTACAGTGTATTGGACTGAAGCGGAGCTACTGTTCTTGTCAGTTTACTAAGCAGAGTTGAACTAGATATGGCCCCTGTGTGCAGGAAGCACAGTTCTTTTGTTCTGAGCAAGCTCACTGTTCGGACCACATCGAAAACACATTAGTGTAGAAAAGTGCTCTTTTCTCAAAAGCAGAGTGTGTTTCTTATAAGGCGAACTAGCGTTTGTTTCCCAGTCACAAATGGAGTTGAATCCCATGAAGTTTCTGGTCCTACCAGCAAGAGGTGTTTTCCGATAAGAAGAGTCACTATTGTGCTCCTATTACCATACACAATGCAAATAGCACTCGCATCTGTTCCCAGCTATTACAGTGTATTGGACTGCAGAGGAGCTACCGTTCTTGTCAGTTTCCTAAGCAGAGTTGAACTAGATATGGCCTGTGTGTGTAGGAAGCACAGTTCTTTTGTTCTGAGCAAGCTCACTGTTCGGACCCCATAGGAAACACAGTAGAGTAGAAGAGTGCTCTTTTCTCAAAAGCAGAGTGTGTTTCATATAAGGCAAGCTAGCGTTTGTTTCCCAGTCCTAAGTGGTGTTGAATCACATCCTGTTTTTGGTCCTACGAGCAAGAGTTGTTTTCTGGTAAGAAGAGTCACTATTGTGCTCCCATTGTCATACACAGGGCAAATAGCACTGGCGTCTGTTCTCAGCATGTACAGTGTATTGGACTGAAGAGGATCTACTGTTCTTGTAAGTTTCCTAAGCAGAATTGAACTAGATACGGCGGTATTTGTAGGAAGCACAGTGTTTTTGTTCTGAGCAAACTCACTGTTCTGGCCCTATAGGAAACACAGTAGAGTAGAAGAGTGCTCTTTTCTCAAAACCAGAGTGTGTTTCTTGTAAGGCAAGCTAGTGTTTGTTTTCCAGTCCTAAATGGGGTTGAATCACATGCAGTTTCTGGTCCTACGAGCAAGAGTTGTTTTCTGGTAAGGAAAGTCACTATTGTGCTCCCATTGCCATACACAGTGCAAATAGCACTCGCGTCTGTTCCCAGCAAGTACAGTGTATTGGACTGAAGCGGAGCTACTGTTCTTGTCAGTTTCCTAAGCAGAGTTGAACTAGATATGGCCCGTGTGTGTAGGAAGCACAGTTCTTTTGTTCTGAGGAAGCTCAAATTTCGGACCCCATAGGAACCACAGTAGAGTAGAAGACTGCTCTTTTCTCAAAAGCAGAGTGTGTTTCTTGTAAGGCAAGCTACCGTTTATTTCCCAGTCCTAAATGGAGTTGAATCACATGCAGTTTTTGGTCCTACGAGCAAGAGTTGTTTTCTGGTAAGGAAAGTCACTATTGTGCTCCCATTGCCATACACAGTGCACATAGCACTCGCGTCTGTTCCCAGCAATTACAGTGTATTGGACTGAAGCGGAGCTACTGTTCTTGTCAGTTTCCTAAGCAGAGTTGAACTAGATATGGCCCGTGTGTGTAGGAAGCACAGTTCTTTTGTTCTGAGCAAGCTCACTGTTAGGACCACATAGGAAATACAGTAGAGTAGAAGAGTGCTCTTTTCTCAAAATCAGAGTGTGTTTCTTGTAAGGCGAGCTAGTGTTTGTTTCCCAGTCAGAAATGGAGTTGAATCCCATGCAGTTTCTGGTCCTACGAGCAAGAGTTGTTTTCTGGTAAGAAGAGTCACTATTGTGCTCCCATTGTCATACACAGGGCAAATAGCACTGGCGTCTGTTCCCAGCATGTACAGTGTATTGGACTGAAGAGGATCTACTGTTCTTGTCAGTTTCCTAAGCAGAATTGAACTAGATATGGCCGTATTTGTAGGAATCACAGTTCTTTTGTTCTGAGCAAACTCACTGTTCTGGCCCTATAGGAAAAACAGTAGAGTAGAAGAGTGCTCTTTTCTCAAAAGCAGTGTGTGTTTCTTGTAAGGCGAGCTAGCGTTTGTTTCCCAGTCCTAAATGGAGTTGAATCACATGCAGTTTTTGGTCCTATGAGCAAGAGTTGTTTTCTGGTAAGGAAAGTCATTATTGCGCTCGCATTGCCATACACAGTGCAAATAGCACTGGCGTCTGTTCCCAGCAAGTACAGTGTATTGGACTGAAGCGGAGCTACTGTTCTTGTCAGTTTCCTAAGCAGAGTTGAACTAGATATTGCCCCTGTGTGTAGGAAGCACAGTTCTTTTGTTCTGAGCAAGCTCACTGTTCTGACCCCATAGGAAACACAGTAGAGTAGAAGAGTGCTCTTTTCTCAAAAGCAGAGTGTGTTTCTTGTAAAGCGAGCTAGCATTTGTTTCCCAGTCCTAAATGGAGTTGAATCACATGGAGGTTCTTGTCCTACGAGCAAGAGTTGTTTTCTGGTAAGAAGAGTCACTATTGTGCTCCCATTGTCATTCACAGGATAAATAACAGTGGCGTCTGTTTCCAGCATGTACACTGTATTGGACTGAAGAGGATCTACTGTTCTTTTCAGTTTCCTAAGCATAATTGAACTAGATATGGCCGTATTTTTATGAAGCACAGTTCTTTTGTTCTGCGCAAGCTCACTGTTCTGGCCCTATAGGAAACACAGTAGAGTAGAAGAGTGCTCTTTTCTCAAAAGCAGAGTGTGTTTCATGTAAGGCAAGCTAGCGTTTGTTTCCCAGTCCTAAATGGAGTTGAATCACATGCAGTTTTTGGTCCTACGAGCAAGAGTTGTTTTCTGGTAAGGAAAGTCACTATTGCGTTCCCAATGCCATACACAGTGCAAATAGCACTGGCGTCTGTTCCCGCAAGTACAGTGTATTGGACTGAAGAGGAGCTACTGTTCTTGTCAGTTTCCTAAGCAGAGTTGAACTAGATATGGCCCCTGTGTGTAGGAAGCACAGTTCTTTTGTTCTGAGCAAGCTCAATTTTCGGATCCCATAAGAAACACAGTAGAGTAGAAGAGTGCTCTTTTCTCAAAAGCAGAGTGTGTTTCTTGTAAGGCAAGCTAGCGTTTGTTTCCCAATCCTAAATGGAGTTGAATCACATGCAGTATCTGGTCCTATGAGCAAGAGTTGTTTTCTGGTAAGAAGAGTCACTATTGTGCTCCCATTGTCATCCACAGGGCAAATCACACTGGCATCTGTTCCCAGCATGTACAGTGTATTGGACTGAAGAAGATCTACTGTTCTTGTCAGTTTCCTAAGCAGAGTTTAACTAGATATGGACCGTGTGTAGGAAGCACAGTTCTTTTGTTCTGAGAATGCTCACTGTTCTGGCCCTATAGGAAACACATTAGAGTAGAAGAGTGCTCCTTTCTCAATCCAGAGTGTGTTTCTTGTAAGTCGAGCTATCGTTTGTTTCCCAGTCCTAAATAGAGTTGAATCCCATGCAGTTTCTGGTCCTATCAGCAAGAGTTGTTTTCTGATAAGAAGAGTCACTATTGCGCTCCTATTGCCATACACAGTACAAATAGCACTCGCGTCTGTTCCCAGCTAGGACAGTGTATTGGACTTAGGAGGAGCTACCGTTCTTGTCAGTTTCCTAAGCAGAGTTGAACTAGATATGGCCCGTGTGTGTAGGAAGCACAGTTCTTTTGTTCTGAGCAAGCTCACTGTTCGGACCCCATAGGAAACACAGTAGAGTAGAAGAGTGCTCTTTTCTCAAAAGCAGAGTGTGTTTCTTGTAAGGCGAGCTAGCGTTTGTTTACCATTCCTAAATGGATTTGAAATACATGCAGTTTCTTGTCCTACGAGCAAGAGATGTTTTCTGGTAAGAAGAGTCACTATTGCGCTCCCATTGTCATAAACAGGGCAAATAGAACTGGCATCTGTTCCAGGCAAATACAGTGTATTGGACTGAATCGGAGCTACTGTTCTTGTCAGTTTCCTAAGCAGAATTGAACTAGATATGGCCGTATTTGTAGGAATCACAGTTCTTTTGTTCTGAGCAAACTCACTGTTCTGCCCCTATAAGAAACACAGTAGAGTAGAAGAGTGCTCTTTTCTCAAAAGCAGAGTGTGTTTCTTGTAAGGCAAGCTAGCGTTTGTTTCCCAGTACTAAATGGAGATGAATCACATCTTGTTTTTGGTCCTACGAGCAAGAGTTGTTTTCTGGTAAGGAAAGTCACTATTGCGCTCCCATTGTCAGACACAGTGCAAATAGCACTCTCGTCTCTTCCCAGCAAGTACAGTGTATTTGACTGAAGAGGATCTACTGTTCTTGTCAGTTTCCTAAGCAGAATTGAACTAGATATGGCCGTATTTGTAGGAAGCACAGTTCTTTTGTTCTGAGCAAACTCACTGTTCTGGCCCTATAGGAAAAAATTAGAGTAGAAGTGTGCTCTTTTCTCAAAAGCAGAGTGTGTTTCTTGTAAGGCGAGCTAGCGTTTGTTTCCCAGTCTGAAATGGAGTTGAATCACATGCAGTTTTTGGTCCTATGAGCAAGAGTTGTTTTCTGATAAGGAAAGACACTCTTGCGCTCCCATTGCCATACACAGTGCAAATAGCACTCGCGTCTGTTCCCAGCAAGTACAGTGTATTGGACTGAAGCGGAACTACTGTTCTTGTCAGTTTTCTAAGCAGAGTTGAACTAGATATGGGCCCTGTGTGTAGGAAGCACTGTTCTTTTGTTCTGAGCAAGCTCACTGTTCGGACCCCCGAGGAAACACAGTAGAGTAGAAGAGTGCTCTTTTCTCAAAAGCAGAGTGTGTTTCTTATAAGGCGAGCTAGTGTTTGTTTCCAATTCCTAAATGGAGTTGAATCACATGCTGTTTTTGGTCCTACGAGCAAGAGTTGTTTTCTGGTAAGGAAAGTCACTATTTCGCTCCCAATGCCATACACAGTGCAAATAGCACTCGCGTCTGTTCCCAGCAAGTACAATGTATTGGACTGAAGAGGAGCTACTGTTCTTGTCAGTTTCCTAAGCAGAATTGAACTAGATATGGCCGTATTTGTAGGAATCACAGTTCTTTTGTTCTGAGCAAACTCACTGTTCTGGCCCTACAGGAAAAACAGTAGAGTAGAAGAGTGCTCTTTTCTCAAAAGCAGAGTGTGTTTCTTGTAAGGCGAGCTACCCTTTGTTTCCCAGTCCTAAATGGAGTTGAATCACATGCAGTTTTTGGTCCTACAAGCAAGAGTTGTTTTCTGTTAAGGAAAGTCATTATTGCGCTCGCATTGCCATACACAGTGCAAAGAGCACTGGCGTCTGTTCCCAGCAAGTACAGTGTATTGGACTGAAGCGGAGCTACTGTTCTTGTCAGTTTCCTAAGCAGAGTTGAACTAGATATTGCCCCTGTGTGTAGGAAGCACAGTTCTAATGTTCTGAGCAAGGTCACTGTTCGGACCCCATAAGAAACACAGTAGAGTAGAAGAGTGCTCTTTTCTCAAAAGCAGAGTGTGTTTCTTGTAAAGCGAGCTAGCATTTGTTTCCCAGTCCTAAATGGAGTTGAATCACATGCAGTTTCTTGTACTACGAGCAAGAGTTGTTTTCTGGTAAGAAGAGTCACTATTGTGCTCCCATTGTCATTCACAGGGCAAATAACACTGGCGTCTGTTCCCAGCATGTACACTGTATTGGACTGAAGAGGATCTACTGTTCTTTTCAGTTTCCTAAGCATAATTGAACTAGATATGGCCGTATTTGTATGATGCACAGTTCTTTTTTTCTGAGCAAGCTCACTGTTCTGGCCCTATAAGAAACACAGTAGAGTAGAAGAGTGCTCTTTTCTCAAAAGCAGAGTGTGTTTCATGTAAGGCAAGCTAGCGTTTGTTTTCCAGTCCTAAATGGAGTTGAATCACATGCAGTTTTTGGTCCTATGAGCAAGAGTTGTTTTCTGGTAAAGAAAGTCACTCTTGCGCTCCCATTGCCATACACAGTGCAAATAGCACTCGCGTCTGTTCCCAGCAAGTACAGTGTATTGGACTGAAGCGGAGCTATTGTTCTTGTCAGTTTGCTAAGCAGAGTTGAACTAGATATGGCCCCTGAGTGTAGGAAGCACTGTTCTTTTGTTCTGAGCAAGCTCACTGTTCGGACCCCCTAGGAAACACAGAAGAGTAGAAGAGTGCTCTTTTCTCAAAAGCAGAGTGTGTTTCTTGTAAGGTGAGCTAGCGTTTGTTTCCCATTCCAAAATGGATTTGAAATACATGCAGTTTCTGGTCCTACGAGCAAGAGATGTTTTCTGGTAAGAAGAGTCACTATTGCGCTCCCGTTGTCATAAACAGGGCAAATAGAACTGGCATCTGTTCCCAGCAAATACAGTGTATTGGACTGAATCGGAGCTACTGTTCTTGTCAGTTTCCTAAGCAGAATTGAACTAGATATGGCCGTATTTGTAGGAATTACAGTTCTTTTGTTCTGAGCAAACTCACTGTTCTGGCTCTATAGGAAAAACAGTAGAGTAGAAGAGTGCTATTTTCTCAAAAGCAGAGTGTGTTTCTTGTAAGGCTAGCTAGCGTTTGTTTCCCAGTGATAAATGGAGTTAAATCACATGCAGTTTTTGGTCCTACGAGCAAGAGTTGTTTTTTGTTAAGGAATGTCATTATTGTGCTCGCATTGCCATACACAGTGAAATAGCACTGGCGTCTGTTCCCAGCAAGTACAGTGTATTGTACTGAAGCGGAGCTACTGTTCTTGTCAGTTTCCTAAGCAGAGTTGAACTAGATATTGCCCCTGTGTGTAGAAAGCACAGTTCTTTTGTTCTGAGCAAGCTCACTGTTCTGGCCCTATAAGAAACACAGTAGAGTAGAAGAGTGCTCTTTTCTCAAAAGCAGAGTGTGTTTCTTGTAAGGCAAGCTAGCCTTTGTTTCCCAGTACTAAATGGATATGAATCACATCTTGTTTTTGGTCCTACGAGCAAGAGTTGTATTCTGGTAAGGAAAGTCACTATTGCGCTCCCATTGTCAGACACAGTGCAAATAGCACCCTCGTCTCTTCCCAGCAAGTACAGTGTATTTGACTGAAGAGGATCTACTGTTCTTGTCAGTTTCCTAAGCAGAATTGAACTAGATATGGCCGTATTTGTAGGAAGCACAGTTCTTTTGTTCTGAGCAAACTCACTCTTCTGGCCCTATAGGAAAAAATTAGAGTAGAAGTGTGCTCTTTTCTCCAAAGCAGAGTGTGTTTCTTGTAAGGCGAGCTACCCTTTGTTTCCCAGTCCTAAATGGAGTTGAATCACATGCAGTTTTTGGTCCTACAAGCAAGAGTTGTTTTCTGTTAAGGAAAGTCATTATTGCGCTCGCATTGCCATACACAGTGCAAAGAGCACTGGCGTCTGTTCCCAGCAAGTACAGTGTATTGGAATGAAGCGGAGCTACTGTTCTTGTCAGTTTCCTAAGCAGAGTTGAACTAGATATTGCCCCTGTGTGTAGGAAGCACAGTTCTAATGTTCTGAGCAAGGTCACTGTTCGGACCCCATAGGAAACACAGTAGAGTAGAAGAGTGCTCTTTTCTCAAAAGCAGAGTGTGTTTCTTGTAAAGCGAGCTAGCATTTGTTTCCCAGTCCTAAATGGAGTTGAATCACATGCAGTTTCTTGTACTACGAGCAAGAGTTGTTTTCTGGTAAGAAGAGTCACTATTGTGCTCCCATTGTCATTCACAGGGCAAATAACACTGGCGTCTGTTCCCAGCATGTACACTGTATTGGACTGAAGAGGATCTACTGTTCTTTTCAGTTTCCTAAGCATAATTGAACTAGATATGGCCGTATTTGTAGGAATCACAGTTCTTTTGTTCTGAGCAAACTCACTGTTCTGGCTCTATAGGAAAAACAGTAGAGTAGAAGAGTGCTCTTTTCTCAAAAGCAGAGTGTGTTTCTTGTAAGGCTAGCTAGCGTTTGTTTCCCAGTCTTAAATGGAGTTGAATCACATGCAGTTTTTGGTCCTACGAGCAAGAGTTGTTTTTTGTTAAGGAATGTCATTATTGTGCTCGCATTGCCATACACAGTGCAAATAACACTGGCGTCTGTTCCCAGCATGTACACTGTATTGGACTGAAGAGGATCTACTGTTCTTTTCAGTTTCCTAAGCATAATTGAACTAGATATGGCCGTATTTGTATGAAGCACAGTTCTTTTGTTCTGAGCAAGCTCACTGTTCTGGCCCTATAAGAAACACAGTAGAGTAGAAGAGTGCTCTTTTCTCAAAAGCAGAGTGTGTTTCATGTAAGGCAAGCTAGCGTTTGTTTTCCAGTCCTAAATGGAGTTGAATCACATGCAGTTTCTGGTCCTACCAACAAGAGTTGTTTTCTGGTAAGGAAAGTCACCATTGCGCTCCCAATGCCATACACAGTGAAATAGCACTCGCGTCTGTTCCCAGCAAGTACAGTGTATTGGACTAAAGAGGAGCTACTGTTCTTGTCAGTTTCCTAAGCAGAGTTGAACTAGATATGGAACCTGTGTGTAGGAAGCACAGTTCTTTTGTTCTGAGCAAGCTCAATTTTCGGACCCCATAGGAAACACAGTAGGGTAGAAGAGTGCTGTTTTCTCAAAAGCAGAGTGTGTTTCTTGTAAGGCAAGCTAGCGTTGATTTCCCAATCCTAAATGGAGTCGAATCACATGCAGTATCTGGTCCTACGAGCAAGAGTTGTTTTCTGGTAAGAAGAGTCACTATTGCGCTCCCATTGTCATCCACAGGGCAAATCACACTAGCATCTGTTCCCAGCAAGTACAGTGTATTGGATTGAAGAGGATCTACTGTTCTTGTCAGTTTCCTAAGCAGAATTGAACTAGATATGGCCGTATTTGTAGGAATCACAGTTCTTTTGTTCTGAGCAAACTCACTGTTCTGGCCCTATAGGAAACACAGTAGAGTAGAAGAGTGCTCTTTTCTCAAAAGCAGAGTGTGTTTCTTGTAAGGCGAGCTAGCGTTTGTTTCCCATTCCTAAATGGATTTGAAATACATGCAGTTTCTGGTTCTACGAGCAAGAGATGTTTTCTGGTAAGAAGAGTCACTATTGCGCTCCCATTGTCATAAACAGGGCAAATAGCACTGGCATCTGTTCCCAGAAAGTACAGTGTATTGGACTGAAGCGGAGCTACTGTTCTTGTCAGTTTCCTAAGCAGAGTTGAACTAGATATGGCCCCTGTGTGTAGGAAGCACAGTTCTTTTGTTCTGAGCAAGCTCACTGTTCGGACCACATAGGAAATACAGTAGAGTAGAAGAGTGCTCTTTTCTCAAAAGCAGAGTGTGTTTCTTGTAAGGCGAGCTAGTGTTTGTTTCCCATTGAGAAATGGAGTTGAATCACATGCAGTTTCTGGTCCTACGAGCAAGAGGTGTTTTCTGATAAGAAGAGTCACTATTGCGCTCCCATTGTCATACAGAGGACAAATAGCACTGGTGTCTGTTCCCTGCATGTACAGTGTATTGGACTGAAGAGGAGCTACTGTTCTTGTCAGTGTCCTAAGCAGAGTTGAACTAGATATGGCCCGTGTGTGGAGGAAGCACAGTTCTGTTGTTCTGAGCAAGCTCACTGTTCGGACCCCATAGGATACACAGTAGAGTAGAAGAGTGCTGTTTTCTCAAAAGCAGAGTGTGTTTCTTGTAAGGCGAGCTAGCGTTTGTTTCCCAGTCCTAAATGTAGTTGAATCACATGCAGTTTCTTGTCCTACGAGCAAGAGTTGTTTTCTGGTAAGAAGAGTCACTATTGTGCTCCCCTTGTCATACACAGGGCAAATAGCACTGGCGTCTGTTCCCTGCATGTACAGTGTATTGGACTGAAGAGGATCTACAGTTCTTGTCAGTTTCCTAAGCAGAATTGAACTAGATATGGCCGTATTTGTAGGAATCACAGTTCTTTTGTTCTGAGCAAACTCACTGTTCTGGCCCTATAGGAAAAACAGTAGAGTAGAAGAGTGCTCTTTTCTCAAAAGCAGAGTGTGTTTCTTGTAAGGCGAGCTACCCTTTGTTTCCCAGTCCAAAATGGAGTTGAATCACATGCAGTTTGTGGTCCTACAAGCAAGAGTTTTTTTCTGTTAAGGAAAGTCATTATTGCGCTCGCATTGCCATACACAGTGCAAAGAGCACTGGCGTCTGTTCCCAGCAAGTACAGTGTATTGGACTGAAGCGGAGCTACTGTTATTGTCAGTTTCCTAAGCAGAGTTGAACTAGATATTGCCCCTGTGTGCAGGAAGCACAGTTCTAATGTTCTGAGCAAGGTCACTGTTCGGAACACATAGGAAACACAGTAGAGTAGAAGAGTGCTCTTTTCTCAAAAGCAGAGTGTGTTTCTTGTAAAGCGAGCTAGCATTTGTTTCCCAGTCCTAAATGGAGTTGAATCACATGCAGTTTCTTGTCCTACGAGCAACAGTTGTTTTCTGGTAAGAAGAGTCACTATTGTGCTCCCATGTTCATACAAAGGGCAAACAGCACTGGCGTCTGTTCCCTGCATGTACAGTGTATTGGACTGAAGAGGATCTACTGTTCTTGTCAGTTTCCTAAGCAGAATTGAACTAGATATGGCCGTATTTGTAGGAAGCACAGTTCTTTTGTTCTGAGCAAACTCACTGTTCTGGCCCTATAGGAAAAAATTAGAGTAGAAGTGTGCTCTTTTCTCAAAAGCAGAGTGTGTTTCTTGTAAGGCAAGCTAGCGTTTGTTTCCCAGTCTTAAATGGAGTTGAATCACATGCAGTTTTTGGTCCTATGAGCAAGAGTTGTTTTCTGAAAAGGAAAGTCACTCTTGCGCTCCCATTGCCATACGCAGTGCAAATAGCACTCGCGTCTGTTCCCAGCAAGTACAGTGTATTGGACTGAAGCGGAGCTACTGTTCTTGTCAGTTTTCTAAACAGAGTTGAACTAGATATGGCCCCTGTGTGTAGGAAGCACAGTTCTAATGTTCTGAGCAAGGTCACTGTTCGGACCCCCTGGGGAAACACAGTAGAGTAGAAGAGTGCTCTTTTCTCAAAAGCAGATTGTGTTTCTTGTAAGGCGAGCTAGCGTTTGTTTCCCAATCCTAAATGGAGTTGAATCACATGCAGTATCTGGTCCTACGAGCAAGAGTTGTTTTCTGGTAAGAAGAGTGACTATTGCGCTTGCATTGTCATACACAGGGCAAATAGCACTGGCATCTGTTCCCAGCATGTACAGTGTATTGGACTGAAGAGGATCTACTCTTCTTGTCAGTTTCCTAAGCAGAGTTTAACTAGATATGGACCGGGTGTGTAGGAAGCACAGTTCTTTTGTTCTGAGAATGCTCACTGTTCTGGCCCTATAGGAAACACATTAGAGTAGAAGAGTGCTCTTTTCACAATCCAGAGTGTGTTTCTTGTAAGTCGAGCTATCGTTTGTTTCCCAGTCCTAAATGGAGTTGAATCCCATGCAGTTTCTGGTCCTACCAGCAAGAGTTGTTTTCTTATAAGAAGAGTCACTATTGCGCTCCTATTGCCATACACAGTACAAATAGCACTCGCGTCTGTTCCCAGCTAGGACAGTGTATTGGACTGAAGAGGAGCTACCGTTTTGGTCAATTTCCTAAGCAGAATTGAACTAGACATGGCCCCTGTGTGCAGGAAGCACTGTTCTTTTGTTCTGAGCAAGCTCACTGTTCGGACCCCGTAGGAAACACAGTAGAGTAGAAAAGTGCTGTTTTCTCAAAAGCAGAGTGTGTTTCTTGTAAGGCAAGCTAGCGTTTGTTTCCCAGTACTAAATGGAGTTGAATCACATCCTGTTTTTGGTCCTACGAGCAAGAGTTTTTTTCTGGTAAGGAAAGTCACTTTTGCGCTCCCATTGTCAGACACAGTACAAAGAGCACTCGCGTCTGTTCCCAGAAGGACAGTGTAATGGACTGAAGAGGAGCTACCGTTCTTGTCAGTTTCCTAAGCAGAGTTGAACTAGATATGGCCCGTGTGTGTAGGAAGCACAGTTCTTTTGTTCTGAGCAAGCTCACTGTTCGGACCCCATAGGAAACACAGTAGAGTAGAAGAGTGCTCTTTTCTCAAAAGCAGAGTGTGTTTCTTGTAAGGCAAGCTAGCGTTTGTTTCACAGTACTAAATGGAGTTGAATCACATCCTGTTTTTGGTCCTACGAGCAAGAGTTTTTTTCTGGTAAGGAAAGTCACTCTTGAGCTCCCATTGCCATACACAGTGCAAATACCACTCGCGTCTGTTCCCAGCAAGTACAGTGTATTGGACTGAAGCGGAGCTACTGTCCTTGTCAGTTTGCTAGGCAGAGTTGAAATAGATATTGCCCCTGTGTGTAGGAAGCACAGTTCTTTTGTTCTGAGCAAGCTCACTGTTCGGACCCCATAGGAAACACAGTAGAGTAGAAGAGTGCTCTTTTCTCAAAAGCAGAGTGTGTTTCTTGTAAGGCGAGCTAGTGTTTGTTTCCCAGTCAGAAATGGAGTTGAATCCCATGCAGTTTCTGGTCCTACGTGCAAGAGGTGTTTTCTTATAAGAAGAGTCACTATTGCGCTCCCATTGTCATACAGAGGACAAATAGCACTAGCGTCTGTTCCCTGCATGTACAGTGTATTGGACTGAAGAGGATCTACTGTTTTTGTCAGTTTCCTAAGCAGAGTTGAACTAGATATGGCCCGTGTGTGTAGGAAGCACAGTTCTTTTGTTCTGAGCAAGCTCACTGTTCGGACCCCATAGGATACACAGTAGAGTAGAGGAGTTCTCTTTTCTCAAAAGCAGAGTGTGTTTCTTGTAAGGCGAGCTAGCGTTTGTTTCCCAGTCCTAAATGGAGTTGAATCACATGCAGTTTCTTGTCCTACGAGCAAGAGTTGTTTTCTGGTAAGAAGAGTCACTATTGTGCTCCACTTGTCATACACAGGGCAAATAGCACTGGCGTCTGTTCCCAGCATGTACAGTGTATTGGAATGAAGAGGATCTACTGTTCTTGTCAGTTTCCTAAGCAGAATTGAACTAGATGTGGCCGTATTTGTATGAAGCACTGTTCTTTTGTTCTGAGCAAGCTCACTTTTCGGACCCCATAGGAAACACAGTAGTGTAGAAGAGTGCTCTTTTCTCAAAAGCAGAGTGTGTTTCTTGTAAGGCAAGCTAGCGTTTGTTTCCCAGTACTAAATGGAGTTGAATCACATGCTGTTTTTGGTCCTACGAGCAAGAGTTGTTTTCTGGTAAGAAGAGTCACTATTGTGCTCCCATTGTCATTCACAGGGCAAATAACACTGGCGTCTGTTCCCAGCATGTACACTGTATTGGACTGAAGAGGATCTACTGTTCTTTTCAGTTTCCTAAGCATAATTGAACTAGATATGGCCGTATTTGTATGAAGCACAGTTCATTTGTTCTAAGCAAGCTCACTGTTCTGGCCCTATAGGAAACACAGTAGAGTAGAAGATTGCTCTTTTCTCAAAAGCAGAGTGTGTATCTTGTAAGGCAAGCTAGCGTTTGTTTCCCAGTACTAAATGGAGTTGAATCACATCCTGTTTTTGGTCCTACCAGCAAGAGTTTTTTTCTGGTAAGGAAAGTCACTATTGCGCTCCCATTGTCAGACACAGGGCAAATAGCACTGGCGTCTGTTCCCAGCATGTACAGTGTATTGGACTGAAGAGGTTCTACTGTTCTTTTCAGTTTCCTAAGCAGAATTGAACTAGATATGGCCGTATTTGTAGGAAGCACAGTTCTTTTGTTCTGAGCAAACACACTGTTCTGGCCCTATAGGAAACACAGTAGAGTAGAAGAGTGCTCTTTTCTCAAAAGCAGAGTGTGTTACTTTTAAGGCGAGCTAGCATTTGTTTCCCAGTCCTAAACGGAGTTGAATCACATGCAGTTTTTGGTCCTACGAGCAAGAGTTGTTTTCTGGTAAGGAAAGTCACTATTGCGCTCCCATTTCCATACTCAGTGCAAATAGCACTCGCATGTGTTCCCAGCAACTACAGTGTATTGGACTGAAGCAGAGCTACTGTTCTTGTCAGTTTCCTAAGCAGAGTTGTACTAGATATGGCCCATGTGTGTAGGAAGCACAGTTCTTTTGTTCTGAGCAAGCTCACTATTCGGACCCCATAGGAAACACATTAGAGTAGAAGAGTGCTCTTTTCTCAAAAGGAGAGTGTGTTTCTTGTAACGCGAGCTAGTGTTTGTTTTCCAGTCAGAAATGGAGTTGAATCCCATGCAGTTTCTGGTCCTATGAGCAAGAGGTGTTTTCTGATAAGAAGAGTCACTATTGCACTCCTATTGCCATACACAGTGCAAATAGCACTCGCGTCTGTTCCCAGCTAGTACAGTGTATTGGACTGAAGAGGAGCTACCGTTCTTGTCAGTTTCCTAAGCAGAGTTGAACTAGATATGGCCCGTGTGTGTAAAAAGCACAGTTCTTTTGTTCTGAGCAAGCTCACTCTTCGGACCCCATAGGAAACACAGTAGAGTAGAAGAGTGCTCTTTTCTCAAAAGCAGAGTGTGTTTCTTGTAAGGCAAGCTAGCATTTGTTTCCCAGTCCTAAATGGAGTTGAATCACATCCTGTTTTTGGTACTACGAGCAAGAGTTGTTTTCTGGTAAGGAAAGTCACTATTGCACTCCCATTGCCATACACATTGCAAATAGCACTCACGTCTGTTCCCAGCAAGTACAGTGTATTGGACTGAAGAGGAGCTGCTGTTCTTGTCAATTTCCAAAGCAGAGTTGAACTAGATATGGCCCCTGTGTGTAGGAAGCACAGTTCTTTTGTTCTGAGCAAGCTCACTGTTCCGACACCATAGGATACACAGTAGAGTAGAAGAGTGCTCTTTTCTCAAAAGCAGATTGTGTTTCTTGTAAGGAGAGCTAGCGTTTGTTTCCCAGTCCTAAATGGAGTTGAATCACATACAGTTTCTGGTCCTACGAGCAAGAGTTGTTTTCTGGTAAGAAGAGTCACTATTGTGTTCCCATTGTCATACAGAGGGCAAATAGCCCTGGCGTCTGTTCCCAGCATGTACAGTGTATTGAACTGAAGAGGATCTACTGTTCTTTTCAGTTTCCTAAGCAGAATTGAACTAGATATGGCCCGTGTGTGTAGGAAGCCCAGTTCTTTTGTTCTGAGCAAGCTCACTGTTCGGACCCCATAGGAAACACAGTAGAGTAGAAGAGTGCTCTTTTCTCAAAAGCAGAGTGTGTTTCTTGTAAGGCGAGCTAGTGTTTGTTTCCCAGTCAGAAATGGAGTTGAATCCCATGCAGTTTCTGGTCCTACGAGCAAGAGTTGTTTTCTGGTAAGGAAAGTCACTATTGCGCTCCCATTTCCATACACAGGGCAAATAGCACTCGCGTCGGTTCCCAGGAAGTACAGTGTATTGGACTGAAGCGGAGCTACTGTTCTTGTCAGTTTCCTAAGCCGAGATGAACTAGATATGGCCCGTGTGTGTAGGAAGCACAGTTCTTTTGTTCTGAGCAAGCTCACTGTTCAGACCCCCTAGAAAACACAGTAGAGTAGAAGAGTGCTCTTTTCTCAAAAGGAGAGTGTTTTTTTTGTAAGCCGAGATAGCGTTTGTTTCCCAGTCCTAAATGGTGTTGAATCACATGCAGTTTTTGGTCGTACGACCAAGAGTTGTTTTCTGGTAAGGAAAGTCACTATTGCGCTTCCTTTTACATACACAGTTCAAATAGCACTCATGTCTGTTCCCAGCAAGTACAGTGTATTGTACTGAAGCGTAGCTCCTGTTCTTGTCAGGTTCCTAAGCAGAGTTGAACTAGATATGGCCCCTTTGTGTAGGAAGCACAGTTCTTTTGTTCTGAGCAAGCTCACTATTCGGACCACATAGGAAACACAATAGAGTAGAAGAGTGCTCTTTTCTCAAAATCAGAGTGTGTTTCTTGTAAGGCAAGCTAGTGTTTGTTTCCCAATCAGAAATGGAGTTGAATCCCATGCAGTTTCTGGTCCTATGAGCAAGAGTTGTTTTCTCATAAGAAGAGACACTATTGTGCTCCTATTGCCATACACAGTGCAAATAGCACTCGCGTCTGTTCCCAGCAAGTACAGTGTATTGGATTGAATAGGAGCTACTGTTCTTGTCAGTTTCCTAAGCAGAGTTGAACTACATATGGTCCGTGTGTGTAGGAAGCACAGTTCTTTTGTTCTGAGCAAGCTCACCTTTCAGACCCCATAGGAAACACAGTAGAGTAGAAGAGTGCTCTTTTCTCAAAAGCAGAGTGTGTTTCTTGTAAAGCGAGGAAGCATTTGTTTCTCAGTCCTAAATGGAGCTGTATCACATGCAGTTTCTGGTCCTATGAGCAAGAGTTGTTTTCTGGTAAGGAAAGTCACTATTGCGCTCCCATTGCATTACACAGTGCCAATAGCACTCCTGTCTGTTCCCAGCAAGTACAGTGTATTGGACTGAAGAGGAGCTACTGTTCTTGTCAGTTTCCTAAGCAGAGTTGAACTAATTATGGCCCCTGCGTGTAGGAAGCACAGTTCTTTTGTTCTGAGCAAGCTCACTGTTCGGACCCCATAGGATACACAGTCGAGTAGAAGAGTGCTCTTTTCTCAAAAGCAGAGTGTGTTTCTTCTTAGGCGAGCTAGCGTTTGTTTCCCAATCCTAAATGGAGTTGAATCACATGCAGTTTCTTGTCCTACGAGCAAGAGTTGTTTTCTGGTAATAAGAGTCACTATTGCGCTCCCATTGTCATACACAGGGCAAATAGCACTGGCGTCTGTTCCCAGCATGTACAGTGTATTGGACTGAACAGGAGCTACTGTTCTTTTCAGTTTCCTAAGCAGAATTGAACTATATATGGCAGTATTTGTATGAAGCACAGTTCTTTTGTTCTGAGCAAGCTCACTGTTCTGGCCCAATAGGAAACACACTAGAGTAGAAGAGTGCTCTTTGCTCAAAAGCAGAGTGTGTTTCTTGTAAGGCAAGCTAGCATTTGATTCCCAGTCCTAAATGGAGATGAATCACATGCAGTTTTTGGTCCTCCGACCAAGAGTTGTTTTCTGGTAAGGAAAGTCACTATTGCGCTCCCATTTCCATACACAGTGCAAATAGCACTCGCGTCTGTTGCCAGCAATTACAGTGTATTGGACTGAAGCGGAGCTACTGTTCTTGTCAGTTTCCTAAGCAGAGTTGAACTAGATATGGCCCCTGTGTGTAGGAAGCACAGTTCTTTTGTTCTGAGCAAGCTCACTATTTGGACCCCATAGGAAACACAGTAGAGTAGAAGAGTGCTCTTTTCTCAAAATCAGAAAGTCTTTCTTGTAAGGCGAGCTAGTGTTTGTTTCCCAGTCAGAAATGGAGTTGAATCCCATGCAGTTTCTTGTCCTATGAGTAAGAGTTGTTTTCTGATAAAAAGAGTCTCTATTGTGCTCCTATTGCCATACACAGGGCAAATAGCACTTGCGTCTGTTCCCAGCTAGTACAGTGTGTTGGACTGAAGAGGAGCTACCGTTCTTGTCAGTTTCCTAAGCAGAGTTGAACTAGATATGGCCCGTGTGTTTAGGATGCACAGTTCTTTTCTTCTGAGACAGCTCACTGTTCGGACCACATAGGAAATACAGTAGAGTAGAAGAGTGCTCTTTTCTCAAAAGCAGAGTGTGTTTCTTGTAAGGCGAGCTAGTGTTTGTTTCCCATTGAGAAATGGAGTTGAATCACATGCAGTTTCTGGTCCTATGAGCAAGAGGTGTTTTCTGATAAGAAGAGTCACTATTGCGCTCCCATTGTCATACAGAGGACAAATAGCACTGGCGTCTGTTCCCTGCATGTACAGTGTATTGGACTGAAGAGGATCTACAGTTCTTGTCAGTTTCCTAAGCAGAATTGAACTAGATATGGCCGTATTTGTAGGAATCACAGTTCTTTTGTTCTGAGCAAACTCACTGTTCTGGCCCTATAGGAAAAACAGTAGAGTAGAAGAGTGCTCTTTTCTCAAAAGCAGAGTGTGTTTCTTGTAAGGCGAGCTACCCTTTGTTTCCCAGTCCAAAATGGAGTTGAATCACATGCAGTTTGTGGTCCTACAAGCAAGAGTTTTTTTCTGTTAAGGAAAGTCATTATTGCGCTCGCATTGCCATACACAGTGCAAAGAGCACTGGCGTCTGTTCCCAGCAAGTACAGTGTATTGGACTGAAGCGGAGCTACTGTTATTGTCAGTTTCCTAAGCAGAGTTGAACTAGATATTGCCCCTGTGTGCAGGAAGCACAGTTCTAATGTTCTGAGCAAGGTCACTGTTCGGAACACATAGGAAACACAGTAGAGTAGAAGAGTGCTCTTTTCTCAAAAGCAGAGTGTGTTTCTTGTAAAGCGAGCTAGCATTTGTTTCCCAGTCCTAAATGGAGTTGAATCACATGCAGTTTCTTGTCCTACGAGCAAGAGTTGTTTTCTGGTAAGAAGAGTCACTATTGTGCTCCCATTGTCATACAAAGGGCAAACAGCACTGGCGTCTGTTCCCTGCATGTACAGTGTATTGGACTGAAGAGGATCTACTGTTCTTGTCAGTTTCCTAAGCAGAATTGAACTAGATATGGCCGTATTTGTAGGAAGCACAGTTCTTTTGTTCTGAGCAAACTCACTGTTCTGGCCCTATAGGAAAAAATTAGAGTAGAAGTGTGCTCTTTTCTCAAAAGCAGAGTGTGTTTCTTGTAAGGCAAGCTAGCGTTTGTTTCCCAGTCTTAAATGGAGTTGAATCACATGCAGTTTTTGGTCCTATGAGCAAGAGTTGTTTTCTGAAAAGGAAAGTCACTCTTGCGCTCCCATTGCCATACACAGTGCAAATAGCACTCGCGTCTGTTCCCAGCAAGTACAGTGTATTGGACTGAAGCGGAGCTACTGTTCTTGTCAGTTTTCTAAACAGAGTTGAACTAGATATGGCCCCTGTGTGTAGGAAGCACAGTTCTAATGTTCTGAGCAAGGTCACTGTTCGGACCCCATAGGAAACACAGTAGAGTAGAAGAGTGCTCTTTTCTCAAAAGCAGAGTGTGTTTCTTGTAAAGCGAGCTAGCATTTGTTTCCCAGTCCTAAATGGAGTTGAATCACATGCAGTTTCTTGTACTACGAGCAAGAGTTGTTTTCTGGTAAGAAGAGTCACTATTGTGCTCCCATTGTCATTCACAGGGCAAATAACACTGGCGTCTGTTCCCAGCATGTACACTGTATTGGACTGAAGAGGATCTACTGTTCTTTTCAGTTTCATAAGCATAATTGAACTAGATATGGCCGTACTTGTGTGAAGCACAGTTCTTTTGTTCTGAGCAAGCTCAATGTTCTGGCCCTATAAGAAACACAGTAGAGTAGAAGAGTGCTCTTTTCTCAAAAGCAGAGTGTGTTTCATGTAAGGCAAGCTAGCGTTTGTTTTCCAGTCCTAAATGGAGTTGAATCACATGCAGTTTTTGGTCCTATGAGCAAGAGTTGTTTTCTGGTAAAGAAAGTCACTCTTGCGCTCCCATTGCCATACACAGTGCAAATAGCACTCGCGTCTGTTCCCAGCAAGTACAGTGTACTGGACTGAAGCGGAGCTACTGTTCTTGTCAGTTTGCTAAGCAGAGTTGAACTAGATATGGCCCCTGTGTGTAGGAAGCACTGTTCTTTTGTTCTGAGCAAGCTCACTGTTCGGACCCCCTAGGAAACACAGTAGAGTAGAAGAGTGCTGTTTTCTCAAAAGCAGAGTGTGTTTCTTGTAAGGCGAGCTAGCGTTTGTTTCCCAGTACTAAATGGAGTTGAATCACATCCTGTTTTTGGTCCTACGAGCAAGAGTTGTTTTCTGGTAAGGAAAGTCACTATTGCGCTCCCATTGTCAGACACAGTGCAAATAGCACTCGCGTCTCTTCCCAGCAAGTACAGTGTATTGGACTGAAGAAGATCTACTGTTCTTGTCAGTTTCCTAAGCAGAATGGAACTAGATATGGCCGTATTTGTAGGAAACACAGTTCTTTTGTTCTGAGCAAGTTCACTGTTCTGGCCCTATAGGAAACACAGTGGAGTAGAAGAGTGCTATTTTCTCAAAAGCAGAGTGTGTTTCTTGTAAGGCGAGCTAGCGTTTGTTTCCCAGTCCTAAATGGAGTTGAATCACATGCAGTTTTTGGTCCTATGAGCAAGAGTTGTTTTCTGGTAAGGAAAGTCACTCTTGTGCTCCCATTGCCATACACAGTGCAAATAGCACTCGCGTCTGTTCCCAGCAAGTACAGTGTATTGGACTGAAGCAGAGCTACTGTTCTTGTCAGTTTGCTAGGCAGAGTTGAACTAGATATGGCCCCTGCGTGTAGGAAGCACTGTTCTTTTGTTCTGAGCAAGCTCACTGTTCGGACCCCCTAGGAAACTAAGTAGAGTAGAAGAGTGCTCTTTTCTCAAAAGCAGAGTGTGTTTCTTGTAAGGCGAGCTAGTGTTTGTTTCCCATTCCTAAATGGAGTTGAATCACATGCAGTTTTTGGTCCTACGAGCAAGAGTTGTTTTCTGGTAAGGAAAGTCACTATTGCGCTCCCAATGCCATACACAGTGCAAATAGCACTCCCGTCTGTTCCCAGCAAGTACAGTGTATTGGACTGAAGAGGAGCTACTGTTCTTGTCAGTTTCCTAAGCAGAGTTGAACTACATATGGCCCCTGTGTGTAGGAAGCACAGTTCTTTTGTTCTGAGCAAGCTCACTGTTCGGACCCCATAGGAAACACAGTAGAGTAGAAGAGTGCTCTTTTCTCAAAAGCAGAGTATGTTTCTTGTAAGGCGAGCTAGCGTTTGTTTCCCAATCCTAAATGGAGTTGAATCACATGCAGTATCTGGTCCTACAAGCAAGAGTTGTTTTCTGGTAAGAAGAGTGACTATTGCGCTTGCATTGTCATACACAGGGCAAATAGCACTGGCATCTGTTCCCAGCATGTACAGTGTATTGGACTGAAGAGGATCTACTGTTCTTGTCAGTTTCCTAAGCAGAGTTTAACTAGATATGGACCGGGTGTGTAGGAAGCACAGTTCTTTGGTTCTGAGAATGCTCACTGTTCTGGCCCTATAGGAAACACATTAGAGTAGAAGAGTGCTCTTTTCACAATCCAGAGTGTGTTTCTTGTAAGTCGAGCTATCGTTTGTTTCCCAGTCCTAAATGGAGTTGAATCCCATGCAGTTTCTGGTCCTACCAGCAAGAGTTGTTTTCTTATAAGAAGAGTCACTATTGCGCTCCTATTGCCATACACAGTACAAATAGCACTCGCGTCTGTTCCCAGCTAGGACAGTGTATTGGACTGAAGAGGAGCTACCGTTTTTGTCAATTTCCTAAGCAGAATTGAACTAGACATGGCCCCTGTGTGCAGGAAGCACTGTTCTTTTGTTCTGAGCAAGCTCACTGTTCGGACCCCGTAGGAAACACAGTAGAGTAGAAAAGTGCTGTTTTCTCAAAAGCAGAGTGTGTTTCTTGTAAGGCAAGCTAGCGTTTGTTTCCCAGTACTAAATGGAGTTGAATCACATCCTGTTTTTGGTCCTACGAGCAAGAGTTTTTTTCTGGTAAGGAAAGTCACTATTGCGCTCCCATTGTCAGACACAGTACAAATAGCACTCGCGTCTGTTCCCAGAAGGACAGTGTAATGGACTGAAGAGGAGCTACCGTTCTTGTCAGTTTCCTAAGCAGATTTGAACTAGATATGGCCCGTGTGTGTAGGAAGCACAGTTCTTTTGTTCTGAGCAAGCTCACTGTTCGGACCCCATCGGAAACACAGTAGAGTAGAAGAGTGCTCTTTTCTCAAAAGCAGAGTGTGTTTCTTGTAAGGCAAGCTAGCGTTTGTTTCACAGTACTAAATGGAGTTGAATCACATCCTGTTTTTGGTCCTACGAGCAAGAGTTTTTTTCTGGTAAGGAAAGTCACTCTTGAGCTCCCATTGCCATACACAGTGCAAATACCACTCGCGTCTGTTCCCAGCAAGTACAGTGTATTGGACTGAAGCGGAGCTACTGTCCTTGTCAGTTTGCTAGGCAGAGTTGAACTAGATATTGCCCCTGTGTGTAGGAAGCACAGTTCTTTTGTTCTGAGCAAGCTCACTGTTCGGACCCCATAGGAAACACAGTAGAGTAGAAGAGTGCTCTTTTCTCAAAAGCAGAGTGTGTTTCTTGTAAGGCGAGCTAGTGTTTGTTTCCCAGTCAGAAATGGAGTTGAATCCCATGCAGTTTCTGGTCCTACGTGCAAGAGGTGTTTTCTGATAAGAAGAGTCACTATTGCGCTCCCATTGTCATACAGAGGACAAATAGCACTAGCGTCTGTTCCCTGCATGTACAGTGTATTGGACTGAAGAGGATCTACTGTTTTTGTCAGTTTCCTAAGCAGAGTTGAACTAGATATGGCCCGTGTGTGTAGGAAGCACAGTTCTTTTGTTCTGAGCAAGCTCACTGTTCGGACCCCATAGGATACACAGTAGAGTAGAGGAGTTCTCTTTTCTCAAAAGCAGAGTGTGTTTCTTGTAAGGCGAGCTAGCGTTTGTTTCCCAGTCCTAAATGGAGTTGAATCACATGCAGTTTCTTGTCCTACGAGCAAGAGTTGTTTTCTGGTAAGAAGAGTCACTATTGTGCTCCACTTGTCATACACAGGGCAAATAGCACTGGCGTCTGTTCCCAGCATGTACAGTGTATTGGAATGAAGAGGATCTACTGTTCTTGTCAGTTTCCTAAGCAGAATTGAACTAGATGTGGCCGTATTTGTATGAAGCACTGTTCTTTTGTTCTGAGCAAGCTCACTTTTCGGACCCCATAGGAAACACAGTAGAGTAGAAGAGTGCTCTTTTCTCAAAAGCAGAGTGTGTTTCTTGTAAGGCAAGCTAGCGTTTGTTTCCCAGTACTAAATGGAGTTGAATCACATGCTGTTTTTGGTCCTACGAGCAAGAGTTGTTTTCTGGTAAGAAGAGTCACTATTGTGCTCCCATTGTCATTCACAGGGCAAATAACACTGGCGTCTGTTCCCAGCATGTACACTGTATTGGACTGAAGAGGATCTACTGTTCTTTTCAGTTTCCTAAGCATAATTGAACTAGATATGGCCGTATTTGTATGAAGCACAGTTCATTTGTTCTAAGCAAGCTCACTGTTCTGGCCCTATAGGAAACACAGTAGAGTAGAAGATTGCTCTTTTCTCAAAAGCAGAGTGTGTATCTTGTAAGGCAAGCTAGCGTTTGTTTCCCAGTACTAAATGGAGTTGAATCACATCCTGTTTTTGGTCCTACCAGCAAGAGTTTTTTTCTGGTAAGGAAAGTCACTATTGCGCTCCCATTGTCAGACACAGGGCAAATAGCACTGGCGTCTGTTCCCAGCATGTACAGTGTATTGGACTGAAGAGGTTCTACTGTTCTTTTCAGTTTCCTAAGCAGAATTGAACTAGATATGGCCGTATTTGTAGGAAGCACAGTTCTTTTGTTCTGAGCAAACACACTGTTCTGGCCCTATAGGAAACACAGTAGAGTAGAAGAGTGCTCTTTTCTCAAAAGCAGAGTGTGTTACTTTTAAGGCGAGCTAGCATTTGTTTCCCAGTCCTAAACGGAGTTGAATCACATGCAGTTTTTGGTCCTACGAGCAAGAGTTGTTTTCTGGTAAGGAAAGTCACTATTGCGCTCCCATTTCCATACTCAGTGCAAATAGCACTCGCATGTGTTCCCAGCAACTACAGTGTATTGGACTGAAGCAGAGCTACTGTTCTTGTCAGTTTCCTAAGCAGAGTTGTACTAGATATGGCCCATGTGTGTAGGAAGCACAGTTCTTTTGTTCTGAGCAAGCTCACTATTCGGACCCCATAGGAAACACATTAGAGTAGAAGAGTGCTCTTTTTTAAAAGGAGAGTGTGTTTCTTGTAACGCGAGCTAGTGTTTGTTTTCCAGTCAGAAATGGAGTTGAATCCCATGCAGTTTCTGGTCCTATGAGCAAGAGGTGTTTTCTGATAAGAAGAGTCACTATTGCACTCCTATTGCCATACACAGTGCAAATAGCACTCGCGTCTGTTCCCAGCTAGTACAGTGTATTGGACTGAAGAGGAGCTACCGTTCTTGTCAGTTTCCTAAGCAGAGTTGAACTAGATATGGCCCGTGTGTGTAAAAAGCACAGTTCTTTTGTTCTGAGCAAGCTCACTCTTCGGACCCCATAGGAAACACAGTAGAGTAGAAGAGTGCTCTTTTCTCAAAAGCAGAGTGTGTTTCTTGTAAGGCAAGCTAGCATTTGTTTCCCAGTCCTAAATGGAGTTGAATCACATCCTGTTTTTGGTACTACGAGCAAGAGTTGTTTTCTGGTAAGGAAAGTCACTATTGCACTCCCATTGCCATACACATTGCAAATAGCACTCACGTCTGTTCCCAGCAAGTACAGTGTATTGGACTGAAGAGGAGCTGCTGTTCTTGTCAATTTCCAAAGCAGAGTTGAACTAGATATGGCCCCTGTGTGTAGGAAGCACAGTTCTTTTGTTCTGAGCAAGCTCACTGTTCCGACACCATAGGATACACAGTAGAGTAGAAGAGTGCTCTTTTCTCAAAAGCAGATTGTGTTTCTTGTAAGGAGAGCTAGCGTTTGTTTCCCAGTCCTAAATGGAGTTGAATCACATACAGTTTCTGGTCCTACGAGCAAGAGTTGTTTTCTGGTAAGAAGAGTCACTATTGTGTTCCCATTGTCATACAGAGGGCAAATAGCCCTGGCGTCTGTTCCCAGCATGTACAGTGTATTGAACTGAAGAGGATCTACTGTTCTTTTCAGTTTCCTAAGCAGAATTGAACTAGATATGGCCCGTGTGTGTAGGAAGCCCAGTTCTTTTGTTCTGAGCAAGCTCACTGTTCGGACCCCATAGGAAACACAGTAGAGTAGAAGAGTGCTCTTTTCTCAAAAGCAGAGTGTGTTTCTTGTAAGGCGAGCTAGTGTTTGTTTCCCAGTCAGAAATGGAGTTGAATCCCATGCAGTTTCTGGTCCTACGAGCAAGAGTTGTTTTCTGGTAAGGAAAGTCACTATTGCGCTCCCATTTCCATACACAGGGCAAATAGCACTCGCGTCGGTTCCCAGGAAGTACAGTGTATTGGACTGAAGCGGAGCTACTGTTCTTGTCAGTTTCCTAAGCCGAGATGAACTAGATATGGCCCGTGTGTGTAGGAAGCACAGTTCTTTTGTTCTGAGCAAGCTCACTGTTCAGACCCCCTAGAAAACACAGTAGAGTAGAAGAGTGCTCTTTTCTCAAAAGGAGAGTGTTTTTTTTGTAAGCCGAGATAGCGTTTGTTTCCCAGTCCTAAATGGTGTTGAATCACATGCAGTTTTTGGTCGAACGACCAAGAGTTGTTTTCTGGTAAGGAAAGTCACTATTGCGCTTCCTTTTACATACACAGTTCAAATAGCACTCATGTCTGTTCCCAGCAAGTACAGTGTATTGTACTGAAGCGTAGCTCCTGTTCTTGTCAGGTTCCTAAGCAGAGTTGAACTAGATATGGCCCCTTTGTGTAGGAAGCACAGTTCTTTTGTTCTGAGCAAGCTCACTATTCGGACCACATAGGAAACACAATAGAGTAGAAGAGTGCTCTTTTCTCAAAATCAGAGTGTGTTTCTTGTAAGGCAAGCTAGTGTTTGTTTCCCAATCAGAAATGGAGTTGAATCCCATGCAGTTTCTGGTCCTATGAGCAAGAGTTGTTTTCTCATAAGAAGAGACACTATTGTGCTCCTATTGCCATACACAGTGCAAATAGCACTCGCGTCTGTTCCCAGCAAGTACAGTGTATTGGATTGAATAGGAGCTACTGTTCTTGTCAGTTTCCTAAGCAGAGTTGAACTACATATGGTCCGTGTGTGTAGGAAGCACAGTTCTTTTGTTCTGAGCAAGCTCACCTTTCAGACCCCATAGGAAACACAGTAGAGTAGAAGAGTGCTCTTTTCTCAAAAGCAGAGTGTGTTTCTTGTAAAGCGAGGAAGCATTTGTTTCTCAGTCCTAAATGGAGCTGTATCACATGCAGTTTCTGGTCCTATGAGCAAGAGTTGTTTTCTGGTAAGGAAAGTCACTATTGCGCTCCCATTGCATTACACAGTGCCAATAGCACTCGTGTCTGTTCCCAGCAAGTACAGTGTATTGGACTGAAGAGGAGCTACTGTTCTTGTCAGTTTCCTAAGCAGAGTTGAACTAATTATGGCCCCTGCGTGTAGGAAGCACAGTTCTTTTGTTCTGAGCAAGCTCACTGTTCGGACCCCATAGGATACACACTCGAGTAGAAGAGTGCTCTTTTCTCAAAAGCAGAGTGTGTTTCTTCTTAGGCGAGCTAGCGTTTGTTTCCCAATCCTAAATGGAGTTGAATCACATGCAGTTTCTTGTCCTACGAGCAAGAGTTGTTTTCTGGTAATAAGAGTCACTATTGCGCTCCCATTGTCATACACAGGGCAAATAGCACTGGCGTCTGTTCCCAGCATGTACAGTGTATTGGACTGAACAGGAGCTACTGTTCTTTTCAGTTTCCTAAGCAGAATTGAACTATATATGGCAGTATTTGTATGAAGCACAGTTCTTTTGTTCTGAGCAAGCTCACTGTTCTGGCCCAATAGGAAACACACTAGAGTAGAAGAGTGCTCTTTGCTCAAAAGCAGAGTGTGTTTCTTGTAAGGCAAGCTAGCATTTGTTTCCCAGTCCTAAATGGAGATGAATCACATGCAGTTTTTGGTCCTCCGACCAAGAGTTGTTTTCTGGTAAGGAAAGTCACTATTGCGCTCCCATTTCCATACACAGTGCAAATAGCACTCGCGTCTGTTGCCAGCAATTACAGTGTATTGGACTGAAGCGGAGCTACTGTTCTTGTCAGTTTCCTAAGCAGAGTTGAACTAGATATGGCTCCTGTGTGTAGGAAGCACAGTTCTTTTGTTCTGAGCAAGCTCACTATTTGGACCCCATAGGAAACACAGTAGAGTAGAAGAGTGCTCTTTTCTCAAAATCAGAAAGTCTTTCTTGTAAGGCGAGCTAGTGTTTGTTTCCCAGTCAGAAATGGAGTTGAACCCATGCAGTTTCTTGTCCTATGAGTAAGAGTTGTTTTCTGATAAAAAGAGTCACTATTGTGCTCCTATTGCCATACACAGGGCAAATAGCACTTGCGTCTGTTCCCAGCTAGTACAGTGTGTTGGACTGAAGAGGAGCTACCGTTCTTGTCAGTTTCCTAAGCAGAGTTGAACTAGATATGGCCCGTGTGTTTAGGATGCACAGTTCTTTTCTTCTGAGACAGCTCACTGTTCGGACCCCATAGGAAACACAGTAGAGTAGAAGACTGCTCTTTTCTCAAAAGCAGAGTGTGTTTCTTGTAAGGCGAGCTAGCGTTTGTTTCCCAGTCCTAAATGGAGTTGAATCACATCCAGTTTTTGGTCCTACGAGCAAGAGTTGTTTTCTGGTATTAAAGTCACTATTGAGCTCCCATTGCCATACACAGTGCAAATAGCACTCGCATCTGTTCCCAGCAAGTACAGTGTATTGGACTGAAGCGGAGCTACTGTTCTTGTCAGTTTCCTAAGCCAATTTGAACTAGATATGGCCCGTGTTTCTAGGAAGCACAGTTCTTTTTTTCTGAGCAAGCTCACTGTTCGGACCCCAGAGGAAACACAGTAGAGTAGAAGAGTGCTCTTTTCTCAAAAGCAGAGTGTGTTTCTTGTAAAGCGAGCTAGTGTATGTTTCCCAGTTAGAAATGGAGTTGAATCCCATGCAGTTTCTGGTCCTACGAGCAAGAGTTGTTTTCTGGTAAAGAAAGTCACTATTGCGCTCCCATTTCCATACACAGTGCAAATAGCACTCGCGTCTGTTCCCAGCAAGTTCAGTGTATTGGACTGAAATGTAGCTACTGTTCTTGTCAGTTTCATAAGCAGAGTTGAACTAGATATGGCCCCTGTGTGTTGGAAGCACAGTTCTTTTGTTCTGAGCAAGCTCACTGTTCTGACCCCATAGGAAACACAGTAGAGTAGAAGACTGCTCTTTTCTCAAAAGCAGAGTGTGTTTCTTGTAAGGCAAGCTAGTGTTTGTTTCCCAGTCAGAAATGGAGTTGAATCCCATGCAGTTTCTGGTCCTACGAGCAAGAGGTGTTTTCTGGTAAGGAAAGTCACTATTGCGCTCCCATTTCCATACACAGTGCAAATAGCACTCGCGTCTGTTGCCAGCAAGTACAGTGTACTGGACTGAAGCGGAGCTACTTTTCTTGTCAGTTTCTAAGCAGACATGAACTAGATAAGGCCCGTGTGTGTTGGAAGCACAGTACTTTTGTTCTGAGCAAGCTCACTGTTCAGACCCCTAGAAAACACAGTAGAGTAGAAGAGTGCTCTTTTCTCAAAAGCAGAGTGTGTTTTTTGTAAGGCGAGCTAGCGTTTGTTTCCCAGTCCTAAATGGAGTTGAATCACATGCAGTTTCTTGTCCTGAGACCAAGAGTTGTTTTCTGGTAAGGAAAGTCACTATTGCGCTCCCATTTACATACACAGTGCAAATAGCACTCGCGTCTGTTAACAGCAAGTACAGTGTATTGGACTGAAGCGTAGCTACTGTTCTTGTCAGTTTCCTAAGCAGAGTTGAACTAGATATGACCCCTGTGTGTAGGAAGCACAGTTCTTTTGTTCTGAGCAAGCTCACTATTCGGACCCCATAGGAAACACAGTAAAGTAGAAGAGTGCTCTTTTCTCAAAATCAGAGTGTCTTTCTTGTAAGGCGAGCTAGTGTTTGTTTCCCAGTCAGAAATGGAGTTGAATCCCATGCAGTTTCTTGTCCTATGAGCAAGAGTTGTTTTCTGATAAGAAGGGTCACTATTGTGCTCCTATTGCCATACACAGTGCAAATAGCACTCGCCTCTGTTCCCAGCAAGTACAGTGTATTGGACTGAATAGGAGCTACTGTTCTTGTCAGTTTCCTAAGCAGAGTTGAACTACATTTGGTCCGTGTGTGTAGGAAGCACAGTTCTTTTGTTCTGAGCAAGCTCACTGTTCGGACCCCATAGGAAACACAGTAGTGTAGACGAGTGCTCTTTTCTCAAAAGCAGAGTGTGTTTCTTGTAAGGCGAGCTATCATTTGTTTCCCATCCTAAATGGAGCTGAATCACATGCAGTTTCTGGTCCTATGAGCAAGAGTTGTTTTCTGGTAAGGAAAGTCACTATTGCGCTCCCATTGCCATACACAGTGTAAATAGCACTCGCATCTGTTCCCAGCAAGTACAGTGTATTGGACTGAAGTGGAGCTACTGTTCTTGTCAGTTTCCTAAGCAGAGTTGAACTAATTATGGTCCCTGTGTGTAGGAAGCAAAGTTCTTTTGTTCTGAGCAAGCTCACTGTTCGGACCCCATAGGATACACAGTCGAGTAGAAGAGTGCTCTTTTCTCAAAATCAGAGTGTGTTTCTTGTTAGGCGAGCTAGCGTTTGTTTCCCAGTCCTAAATGGAGTTGAATCACATGCAGTTTCTTGTCCTACGAGCAAGAATTGTTTTCTGGTAATAAGAGTCACTATTGCGCTCCCATTGTCATACACAGGGCAAATAGCACTGGCGTCTGTTCCCAGCATGTACAGTGTATTGGACTGAACAGGAGCTACTGTTCTTTTCAGTTTCCTAAGCAGAATTGAACTATATATGGCAGTATTTGTATGAAGCACAGTTCTTTTGTTCTGAGCAAGCTCACTGTTCTGTCCCTATAGGAAACACTGTAGAGTAGAAGAGTGCTCTTTTCTCAAAAGCAGAGTGTGTTTCTTGTAAGTCGAGCTAGCATTTGTTTCCCAGTCCTAAACGGAGTTGAATCACATGCTGTTTTTGGTCCTATGAGCAAGAGTTGTTTTCTGGTAAGGAAAGTCACTATTGCGCTCCCATTTCCATACTCAGTGCAAATAGCACTCGAGTCTGTTCCCCGCAAGTACAGTGTATTGGACTGAAGCGGAGCTACTGTTCTTGTCAGTTTCCTAAGCAGAGTTGAACTAGATATGGTCCATATGGTCCATGTGTGTAGGAAGCACAGTTCTTTTGTTCTGAGCAAGCTCACTGTTCTGGCCCAATAGGAAACACACTAGAGTAGAAGAGTGCTCTTTTCTCAAAAGCAGAGTGTGTTTCTTGTAATGCGAGCTGGCATTTGTTTCCCAGTCCTAAATGGAGTTGAATCACATGCAGTTTTTGGTCCTACGACCAAGAGTTTTTTTCTGTTAAGGAAAGTCATTGTTGTGCTCCCATTTCCATACACAGTGCAAATAGCACTCGCGACTCTTCCCAGCAATTTCAGCGTATTGGACTGAAGCGGAGCTACTGTTCTTCTCAGTTTCCTAAGCAGAGTTGAACTAGATATGGCCCCTGTATGTAGGAAGCACAGTTCTTTTGTTCTGAGCAAGCTCACTATTTGGACCCCATAGGAAACACAGTAGAGTAGAAGAGTGCTCTTTTCTCAAAATCAGAGAGTCTTTCTTGTAAGGCGAGCTAGTGTTTGTTTCCCAGTCAGAAATGGAGTTGAATCCCATGCAGTTTCTTGTCCTATGAGTAAGAGTTGTTTTCTGATAAGAAGAGACACTATTGTGCTCCTATTGCCATACACAGTGCAAATAGCACTCGCGTCTGTTCCCAGCTAGTACAGTGTATTGGACTGAAGAGGAGCTACCGTTCTTGTCAGTTTCCTAAGCAGAGTTGAACTAGATATGGCCCGTGTGTGTAGGAAGCACAGTTCTTTTGTTCTGAGCAAGCTCACTGTTCGGACCCCATAGGAAACACAGTAGAGTAGAAGACTGCTCTTTTCTCAAAAGCAGAGTGTGTTTCTAGTAAGGCGAGCTAGCGTTTGTTTCCCAGTCCTAAATGGAGTTGAATCACATGCAGTTCTTGGTCCTACGAACAAGAGTTGTTTTCTGGTAATAAAGTCACTGTTGCGCTCCCATTGCCATACACAGTGTAAATAGCACTCGCATCTGTTCCCAGCAAGTACAGTGTATTGGACTGGAGCGTAGCTACTGTTCTTGTCAGTTTCCTAAGCAGAGTTGAACTAGATATGGCCCGTGTGTGTAGGAAGCCCAGTTCTTTTGTTCTGAGCAAGCTCACTGTTCGGTCCCCATAGGATACACAGTAGAGTAGAAGAGTGCTCTTTTCTCAAAAGCAGAGTGTGTTTCTTGTTAGGCAAGCTAGCGTTTGTTTCCCAGTCCTAAATGGAGTTGAATCACATGCAGATTCTTGTCCGACGAGCAAGAGTTGTTTTCTGGTAAGAAGAGTCACTATTGCGCTCCCATTGTCATACACAGGGCAAATAGCACTGGCGTCTGTTCCCAGCATGTACAGTGTATTGGACTGAACAGGAGCTACTGTTCTTTTCAGTTTCCTAAGCAGAATTGAAATAGATATGGCAGTATTTGTAGGAAGCACAGTTCTTTTGTTCTGAGCAAGCTCACTCTTCTGGCCCTATAAGAAACACAGTACAGTAGAAGAGTGCTCTTTTCTCAAAAGCAGAGTGTGTTTCTTGTAAGGCGAGCTAGTGTTTGTTTCCCAGTCACAAATGGAGTTGAATCACATGCAGTTTTTGGTCCTACGAGCAAGAGTTGTTTTCTGGTAATAAAGTCACTATTGCGCTCCCATTGCAATACACAGTGCAAATAGCACTCGCATCTGTTCCCAGCAAGTACAGTGTATTGGACTGAAGCGGAGCTACTGTTCTTGTCAGTTTCCTAAGCAGATTTGAACTAGATATGGCCCGTGTGTGTAGGAAGCACAGTTCTTTTGTTCTGAGCAAGCTCACTGTTCGAACTCCATAGGAAACACAGTAGAGTAGAAGAGTGCTCTTTTCTCAAAAGCAGAGTGTGTTTCTTGTAAGGCGAGCTAGTGTTTGTTTCCCTGTCAGAAATGGAGTCGAATCCCATGCAGTTTCTGGTCCTACGAGCAAGAGGTGTTTTCTGGTAAGGAAAGTCACTATTGCGCTCCCATTTCCATACACAGTGCTAATAGCACTCGCGTCTGTTGCCAGCAAGTACAGTGTACTGGACTGAAGCGTAGCTACTTTTCTTGTCAGTTTCTAAGCAGACATGAACTAGATAAGGCCCGTGTGTGTTGGAAGCACAGTACTTTTGTTCTGAGCAAGCTCACTGTTCAGACCCCTAGAAAACACAGTAGAGTAGAAGAGTGCTCTTTTCTCAAAAGCAGAGTGTGTTTTTTGTAAGGCGAGCTAGCGTTTGTTTCCCAGTCCTAAATGGAGTTGAATCACATGCAGTTTCTTGTCCTGAGACCAAGAGTTGTTTTCTGGTAAGGAAAGTCACTATTGCGCTCCCATTTACATACACAGTGCAAATAGCACTCGCGTCTGTTAACAGCAAGTACAGTGTATTGGACTGAAGCGTAGCTACTGTTCTTGTCAGTTTCCTAAGCAGAGTTGAACTAGATATGACCCCTGTGTGTAGGAAGCACAGTTCTTTTGTTCTGAGCAAGCTCACTATTCGGACCCCATAGGAAACACAGTAAAGTAGAAGAGTGCTCTTTTCTCAAAATCAGAGTGTCTTTCTTGTAAGGCGAGCTAGTGTTTGTTTCCCAGTCAGAAATGGAGTTGAATCCCATGCAGTTTCTTGTCCTATGAGCAAGAGTTGTTTTCTGATAAGAAGGGTCACTATTGTGCTCCTATTGCCATACACAGTGCAAATAGCACTCGCCTCTGTTCCCAGCAAGTACAGTGTATTGGACTGAATAGGAGCTACTGTTCTTGTCAGTTTCCTAAGCAGAGTTGAACTACATTTGGTCCGTGTGTGTAGGAAGCACAGTTCTTTTGTTCTGAGCAAGCTCACTGTTCGGACCCCATAGGAAACACAGTAGTGTAGACGAGTGCTCTTTTCTCAAAAGCAGAGTGTGTTTCTTGTAAGGCGAGCTATCATTTGTTTCCCATCCTAAATGGAGCTGAATCACATGCAGTTTCTGGTCCTATGAGCAAGAGTTGTTTTCTGGTAAGGAAAGTCACTATTGCGCTCCCATTGCCATACACAGTGTAAATAGCACTCGCATCTGTTCCCAGCAAGTACAGTGTATTGGACTGAAGTGGAGCTACTGTTCTTGTCAGTTTCCTAAGCAGAGTTGAACTAATTATGGTCCCTGTGTGTAGGAAGCAAAGTTCTTTTGTTCTGAGCAAGCTCACTGTTCGGACCCCATAGGATACACAGTCGAGTAGAAGAGTGCTCTTTTCTCAAAATCAGAGTGTGTTTCTTGTTAGGCGAGCTAGCGTTTGTTTCCCAGTCCTAAATGGAGTTGAATCACATGCAGTTTCTTGTCCTACGAGCAAGAATTGTTTTCTGGTAATAAGAGTCACTATTGCGCTCCCATTGTCATACACAGGGCAAATAGCACTGGCGTCTGTTCCCAGCATGTACAGTGTATTGGACTGAACAGGAGCTACTGTTCTTTTCAGTTTCCTAAGCAGAATTGAACTATATATGGCAGTATTTGTATGAAGCACAGTTCTTTTGTTCTGAGCAAGCTCACTGTTCTGTCCCTATAGGAAACACTGTAGAGTAGAAGAGTGCTCTTTTCTCAAAAGCAGAGTGTGTTTCTTGTAAGTCGAGCTAGCATTTGTTTCCCAGTCCTAAACGGAGTTGAATCACATGCTGTTTTTGGTCCTATGAGCAAGAGTTGTTTTCTGGTAAGGAAAGTCACTATTGCGCTCCCATTTCCATACTCAGTGCAAATAGCACTCGAGTCTGTTCCCCGCAAGTACAGTGTATTGGACTGAAGCGGAGCTACTGTTCTTGTCAGTTTCCTAAGCAGAGTTGAACTAGATATGGTCCATATGGTCCATGTGTGTAGGAAGCACAGTTCTTTTGTTCTGAGCAAGCTCACTATTTGGACCCCACAGGAAACACAGTAGAGTAGAAGAGTGCTCTTTTCTCAAAATCAGAGAGTCTTTCTTGTAAGGCGAGCTAGTGTTTGTTTCCCAGTCAGAAATGGAGTTGAATCCCTTGCAGTTTCTTGTCCTATGAGTAAGAGTTGTTTTCTGATAAAAAGAGTCACTATTGTGCTCCCATTTCCATACACAGGGCAAATAGCACTTGCGTCTGTTCCCAGCTAGTACAGTGTGTTGGACTGAAGAGGAGCTACCGTTCTTGTCAGTTTCCTAAGCAGAGTTGAACTAGATATGGCCCGTGTGTTTAGGATGCACAGTTCTTTTCTTCTGAGACAGCTCACTGTTCGGACCCCATAGGAAACACAGTAGAGTAGAAGACTGCTCTTTTCTCAAAAGCAGAGTATGTTTCTTGTAATGCGAGCTGGCATTTGTTTCCCAGTCCTAAATGGAGTTGAATCACATGCAGTTTTTGGTCCTATGACAAAGAGTTTTTTTCTGTTAAGGAAAGTTATTGTTGTGCTCCCATTTCCATACACAGTTCAAATAGCACTCGCGACTGTTCCCAGCAATTACAGTGTATTGGACTGAAGCGGAGCTACTGTTCTTGTCATTTTCCTAAGCAGAGTTGAACTAGATATGGCCCTGTGTGTAGGAAGCACAGTTCTTTTGTTCTGAGCAAGCTCACTATTTGGACCCCATAGGAAACACAGTAGAGTAGAAGAGTGCTCTTTTCTCAAAATCAGAGAGTCTTTCTTGTAAGGCGAGCTAGTGTTTGTTTCCCAGTCAGAAATGGAGTTGAATCCCATGCAGTTTCTTGTCCTATGAGTAAGAGTTGTTTTCTGATAAGAAGAGTCACTATTGTGCTCCTATTGCCATACACAGTGCAAATAGCACTCGCGTCTGTTCCCAGCTAATACAGTGTATTGGACTGAAGAGGAGCTACCGTTCTTGTCAGTTTCCTAAGCAGAGTTGAACTAGATATGGCCCGTGTGTGTAGGAAGCACAGTTCTTTTGTTCTGAGCAAGCTCACTGTTCGGACCCCATAGGAAACACAGTAGAGTAGAAGACTGCTCTTTTCTCAAAAGCAGAGTGTGTTTCTAGTAAGGCGAGCTAGCGTTTGTTTCCCAGTCCTAAATGGAGTTGAATCACATGCAGTTCTTGGTCCTACGAACAAGAGTTGTTTTCTGGTAATAAAGTCACTGTTGCGCTCCCATTGCCATACACAGTGTAAATAGCACTCGCATCTGTTCCCAGCAAGTACAGTGTATTGGACTGGAGCGTAGCTACTGTTCTTGTCAGTTTCCTAAGCAGAGTTGAACTAGATATGGCCCGTGTGTGTAGGAAGCCCAGTTCTTTTGTTCTGAGCAAGCTCACTGTTTGGACCCCATAGGATACACAGTCGAGTAGAAGAGTGCTCTTTTCTCAAAAGCAGAGTGTGTTTCTTGTTAGGCGAGCTAGCGTTTGTTTCCCAGTCCTAAATGGAGTTGAATCACATGCAGATTCTTGTCCGACGAGCAAGAGTTGTTTTCTGGTAAGAAGAGTCACTATTGCGCTCCCATTGTCATACAGAGGGCAAATAGCACTGGCGTCTGTTCCCAGCATGTACAGTGTATTGGACTGAACAGGAGCTACTGTTCTTTTCAGTTTCCTAAGCAGAATTGAACTAGATTTGGCAGTATTTGTAGGAAGCACAGTTCTTTTGTTCTGAGCAAGCTCACTCTTCTGGCCCTATAAGAAACACAGTACAGTAGAAGAGTGCTCTTTTCTCAAAAGCAGAGTGTGTTTCTTGTAAGGCGAGCTAGCGTTTGTTTCCCAGTCACAAATGGAGTTGAATCACATGCAGTTTTTGGTCCTACGAGCAAGAGTTGTTTTCTGGTAATAAAGTCACTATTGCGCTCCCATTGCAATACACAGTGCAAATAGCACTCGCATCTGTTCCCAGCAAGTACAGTGTATTGGACTGAAGTGGAGCTACTGTTCTTGTCAGCTTCCTAAGCAGATTTGAACTAGATATGGCCCGTGTGTGTAGGAAGCACAGTTCTTTTGTTCTGAGCAAGCTCACTGTTCGAACTCCATAGGAAACACAGTAGAGTAGAAGAGTGCTCTTTTCTCAAAAGCAGAGTGTGTTTCTTGTAAGGCGAGCTAGGTTTGTTTCCCAGTCAGAAATGGAGTTGAATCCCATGCAGTTTCTGGTCCTACGAGCAAGAGGTGTTTTCTGGTAAGGAAAGTCACTATTGCACTCCCATTTCCATACACAGTGCAAATAGCACTCGCGTCTGTTCCCAGCAAGTACAGTGTATTGGACTGAAGCGGAGCTACTGTTCTTGTCAGTTTCCTAAGCAGAGATGAACTAGATATGGCCCGCGTGTGTAAGAAGCACAGTTCTTTTGTTATGAGCAAGCTCACTGTTCAGACCCCCTAGGAAACACAGTAGAGTAGAAGAGTGCTCTTTTCTCAAAAGCAGAGTGTGTTTCTTGTAAGGCAAGCTAGCATTTGTTTCCCAGTCCTAAATGGAGATGAATCACATGCAGTTTTTGGTCCTCCGACCAAGAGTTGTTTTCTGGTAAGGAAAGTCACTATTGCGCTCCCATTTCCATACACAGTGCAAATAGCACTCGCGTCTGTTGCCAGCAATTACAGTGTATTGGACTGAAGCGGAGCTACTGTTCTTGTCAGTTTCCTAAGCAGAGTTGAACTAGATATGGCCCCTGTGTTTAGGAAGCACAGTTCTTTTGTTCTGAGCAAGCTCACTATTTGGACCCCATAGGAAACACAGTAGAGTAGAAGAGTGCTCTTTTCTCAAAATCAGAGAGTCTTTCTTGTAAGGCGAGCTAGTGTTTGTTTCCCAGTCAGAAATGGAGTTGAATCCCATGCAGTTTCTTGTCCTATGAGTAAGAGTTGTTTTCTGATAAAAAGAGTCACTATTGTGCTCCTATTGCCATACACAGGGCAAATAGCACTTGCGTCTGTTCCCAGCTAGTACAGTGTGTTGGACTGAAGAGGAGCTACCGTTCTTGTCAGTTTCCTAAGCAGAGTTGAACTAGATATGGCCCGTGTGTTTAGGATGCACAGTTCTTTTCTTCTGAGACAGCTCACTGTTCGGACCCCATAGGAAACACAGTAGAGTAGAAGACTGCTCTTTTCTCAAAAGCAGAGTGTGTTTCTTGTAATGCGAGCTGGCATTTGTTTCCCAGTCCTAAATGGAGTTGAATCACATGCAGTTTTTGGTCCTATGACCAAGAGTTTTTTTCTGTTAAGGAAAGTTATTGTTGTGCTCCCATTTCCATACACAGTTCAAATAGCACTCGCGACTGTTCCCAGCAATTACAGTGTATTGGACTGAAGCGGAGCTACTGTTCTTGTCATTTTCCTAAGCAGAGTTGAACTAGATATGGCCCTGTGTGTAGGAAGCACAGTTCTTTTGTTCTGAGCAAGCTCACTATTTGGACCCCATAGGAAACACAGTAGAGTAGAAGAGTGCTCTTTTCTCAAAATCAGAGAGTCTTTCTTGTAAGGCGAGCTAGTGTTTGTTTCCCAGTCAGAAATGGAGTTGAATCCCATGCAGTTTCTTGTCCTATGAGTAAGAGTTGTTTTCTGATAAGAAGAGTCGCAATTGTGCTCCTATTGCCATACACAGTGCAAATAGCACTCGCGTCTGTTCCCAGCTAGTACAGTGTATTGGACTGAAGAGGAGCTACCGTTCTTGTCAGTTTCCTAAGCAGATTTGAACTAGATATGGCCCGTGTGTGTAGGAAGCACAGTTCTTTTGTTCTGAGCAAGCTCACTGTTCGGACCCCATAGGAAACACAGTAGAGTAGAAGACTGCTCTTTTCTCAAAAGCAGAGTGTGTTTCTAGTAAGGCGAGCTAGCGTTTGTTTCCCAGTCCTAAATGGAGTTGAATCACATGCAGTTCTTGGTCCTACGAACAAGAGTTGTTTTCTGGTAATAAAGTCACTGTTGCGCTCCCATTGCCATACACAGTGTAAATAGCACTCGCATCTGTTCCCAGCAAGTACAGTGTATTGGACTGGAGCGTAGCTACTGTTCTTGTCAGTTTCCTAAGCAGAGTTGAACTAGATATGGCCCGTGTGTGTAGGAAGCCCAGTTCTTTTGTTCTGAGCAAGCTCACTGTTTGGACCCATAGGATACACAGTCGAGTAGAAGAGTGCTCTTTTCTCAAAAGCAGAGTGTGTTTCTTGTTAGGCGAGCTAGCGTTTGTTTCCCAGTCCTAAATGGAGTTGAATCACATGCAGATTCTTGTCCGACGAGCAAGAGTTGTTTTCTGGTAAGAAGAGTCACTATTGCGCTCCCATTGTCATACACAGGGCAAATAGCACTGGCGTCTGTTCCCAGCATGTACAGTGTATTGGACTGAACAGGAGCTACTGTTCTTTTCAGTTTCCTAAGCAGAATTGAACTAGATTTGGCAGTATTTGTAGGAAGCACAGTTCTTTTGTTCTGAGCAAGCTCACTCTTCTGGCCCTATAAGAAACACAGTACAGTAGAAGAGTGCTCTTTTCTCAAAAGCAGAGTGTGTTTCTTGTAAGGCGAGCTAGCGTTTGTTTCCCAGTCACAAATGGAGTTGAATCACATGCAGTTTTTGGTCCTACGAGCAAGAGTTGTTTTCTGGTAATAAAGTCACTATTGCGCTCCCATTGCAATACACAGTGCAAATAGCACTCGCATCTGTTCCCAGCAAGTACAGTGTATTGGACTGAAGCGGAGCTACTGTTCTTGTCAGCTTCCTAAGCAGATTTGAACTAGATATGGCCCGTGTGTGTAGGAAGCACAGTTCTTTTGTTCTGAGCAAGCTCACTGTTCGAACTCCATAGGAAACACAGTAGAGTAGAAGAGTGCTCTTTTCTCAAAAGCAGAGTGTGTTTCTTGTAAGGCGAGCTAGGTTTGTTTCCCAGTCAGAAATGGAGTTGAATCCCATGCAGTTTCTGGTCCTACGAGCAAGAGGTGTTTTCTGGTAAGGAAAGTCACTATTGCGCTCCCATTTCCATACACAGTGCAAATAGCACTCGCGTCTGTTCCCAGCAAGTACAGTGTATTGGACTGAAGCGGAGCTACTGTTCTTGTCAGTTTCCTAAGCAGAGATGAACTAGATATGGCCCGCGTGTGTAAGAAGCACAGTTCTTTTGTTATGAGCAAGCTCACTGTTCAGACCCCCTAGGAAACACAGTAGAGTAGAAGAGTGCTCTTTTCTCAAAAGCAGAGTGTGTTTCTTGTAAGGCAAGCTAGCATTTGTTTCCCAGTCCTAAATGGAGATGAATCACATGCAGTTTTTGGTCCTCCGACCAAGAGTTGTTTTCTGGTAAGGAAAGTCACTATTGCGCTCCCATTTCCATACACAGTGCAAATAGCACTCGCGTCTGTTGCCAGCAATTACAGTGTATTGGACTGAAGCGGAGCTACTGTTCTTGTCAGTTTCCTAAGCAGAGTTGAACTAGATATGGCCCCTGTGTTTAGGAAGCACAGTTCTTTTGTTCTGAGCAAGCTCACTATTTGGACCCCATAGGAAACACAGTAGAGTAGAAGAGTGCTCTTTTCTCAAAATCAGAGAGTCTTTCTTGTAAGGCGAGCTAGTGTTTGTTTCCCAGTCAGAAATGGAGTTGAATCCCATGCAGTTTCTTGTCCTATGAGTAAGAGTTGTTTTCTGATAAAAAGAGTCACTATTGTGCTCCTATTGCCATACACAGGGCAAATAGCACTTGCGTCTGTTCCCAGCTAGTACAGTGTGTTGGACTGAAGAGGAGCTACCGTTCTTGTCAGTTTCCTAAGCAGAGTTGAACTAGATATGGCCCGTGTGTTTAGGATGCACAGTTCTTTTCTTCTGAGACAGCTCACTGTTCGGACCCCATAGGAAACACAGTAGAGTAGAAGACTGCTCTTTTCTCAAAAGCAGAGTGTGTTTCTTGTAATGCGAGCTGGCATTTGTTTCCCAGTCCTAAATGGAGTTGAATCACATGCAGTTTTTGGTCCTATGACCAAGAGTTTTTTTCTGTTAAGGAAAGTTATTGTTGTGCTCCCATTTCCATACACAGTTCAAATAGCACTCGCGACTGTTCCCAGCAATTACAGTGTATTGGACTGAAGCGGAGCTACTGTTCTTGTCATTTTCCTAAGCAGAGTTGAACTAGATATGGCCCTGTGTGTAGGAAGCACAGTTCTTTTGTTCTGAGCAAGCTCACTATTTGGACCCCATAGGAAACACAGTAGAGTAGAAGAGTGCTCTTTTCTCAAAATCAGAGAGTCTTTCTTGTAAGGCGAGCTAGTGTTTGTTTCCCAGTCAGAAATGGAGTTGAATCCCATGCAGTTTCTTGTCCTATGAGTAAGAGTTGTTTTCTGATAAGAAGAGTCGCAATTGTGCTCCTATTGCCATACACAGTGCAAATAGCACTCGCGTCTGTTCCCAGCTAGTACAGTGTATTGGACTGAAGAGGAGCTACCGTTCTTGTTAGTTTCCTAAGCAGATTTGAACTAGATATGGCCCGTGTGTGTAGGAAGCACAGTTCTTTTGTTCTGAGCAAGCTCACTGTTCGGACCCCATAGGAAACACAGTAGAGTAGAAGACTGCTCTTAAATCAAAAGCAGAGTGTGTTTCTAGTAAGGCGAGCTAGCGTTTGTTTCCCAGTCCTAAATGGAGTTGAATCACATGCAGTTCTTGGTCCTACGAGCAAGAGTTGTTTTCTGGTAATAAAGTCACTATTGCGCTCCCATTGCAATACACAGTGCAAATAGCACTCGCATCTGTTCCCAGAAAGTACAGTGTATTGGACTGAAGCGGAGCTACTGTTCTTGTCAGTTTCCTAAGTAGATTTGAACTAGATATGGCCCGTGTGTGTAGGAAGCCCAGTTCTTTTGTTCTGAGCAAGCTCACTGTTCGGACCCCATAGGAAACACAGTAGAGTAGAAGACTGCTCTTTTCTCAAAAGCAGAGTGTGTTTCTTGTAAGGCGAGCTAGCGTTTGTTTCCCAGTCCTAAATGGAGTTGAATCACATGCAGTTTTTGTTCCTACGAGCAAGAGTTGTTTTCTGGTAATAAAGTCACTGTTGCGCTCCCATTGCCATACACAGTGTAAATAGCACTCGCATCTGTTCCCAGCAAGTACAGTGTATTGGACTGAAGCGTAGCTACTGTTCTTGTCAGTTTCCTAAGCAGAGTTGAACTAGATATGACCCCTGTGTGTAGGGAGCACAGTTCTTTTGTTCTGAGCAAGCTCACTATTCGGACCCCATAGGAAACACAGTAAAGTAGAAGAGTGCTCTTTTCTCAAAATCAGAGTGTCTTTCTTGTAAGGCGAGCTAGTGTTTGTTTCCCAGTCAGAAATGTAGTTGAATCCCATGCAGTTTCTGGTCCTATGAGCAAGAGTTGTTTTCTGATAAGAAGGGTCACTATTGTGCTCCTATTGCCATACACAGTGCAAATAGCACTCACCTCTGTTCACAGCAAGTACAGTGTATTGGACTGAATAGGAGCTACTGTTCTTGTCAGTTTCCTAAGCAGAGTTGAACTACATTTGGTCCGTGTGTGTAGGAAGCACAGTTCTTTTGTTCTGAGCAAGCTCACTGTTCGGACCCCATAGGAAACACAGTAGTGTAGACGAGTGCTCTTTTCTCAAAAGCAGAGTGTGTTTCTTGTAAGGCGAGCTATCATTTGTTTCCCATCCTAAATGGAGCTTAATCACATGCAGTTTCTGGTCCTATGAGCAAGAGTTGTTTTCTGGTAAGGAAAGTCACTATTGCGCTCCCATTGCCATACACAGTGCAAATAGCACTCGCGTCTGTTCCCAGCAAGTACAGTGTATTGGACTGAAGAGGAGCTACTGTTCTTGTCAGTTTCCTAAGCAGAGTTAAACTAGATATGTCCCTTGTGTGTAGGAAGCACAGTTCTTTTGTTCTGAGCAAGCTCAATGTTCGGACCCCATAGGAAACACAGTAGAATAGAAGACTGCTCTTTTCTCAAAAGCAGAGTGTGTTTCTTGTAAGGCGAGCTAGCGTTTGTTTCCCAGTCCTAAATGGAGTTGAATCACATGCAGTTTTTGTTCCTACGAGCAAGAGTTGTTTTCTGGTAATAAAGTCACTGTTGCGCTCCCTTTGCCATACACAGTATAAATAGCACTCGCATCTGTTCCCAGCAAGTACAGTGTATTGGACTGAAGTGGAGCTACTGTTCTTGTCAGTTTTCTAAGCAGAGTTGAACTAATTATGGCCCCTGTTTAGGAAGCAAAGTTCTTTTGTTCTGAGCAAGCTCACTGTTCGGACCCCATAGGATACACAGTCGAGTAGAAGAGTGCTCTTTTCTCAAAAGCAGAGTGTGTTTCTTGTTAGGTGAGCTAGCGTTTGTTTCCCAGTCCTAAATGGAGTTGAATCACATGCAGTTTCTTGTCCTACGAGCAAGAATTGTTTTCTGGTAATAAGAGTCACTATTGCGCTCCCATTGTCATACACAGGGCAAATAGCACTGGCGTCTGTTCCCAGCATGTACAGTGTATTGGACTGAACAGGAGCTACTGTTCTTTTCAGTTTCCTAAGCAGAATTGAACTATATATGGCAGTATTTGTATGAAGCACAGTTCTTTTGTTCTGAGCATGCTCACTGTTCTGTCCCTATAGGAAACACAGTAGAGTAGAAGAGTGCTCTTTTTTAAAAGCAGAGTGTGTTTCTTGCAAGGCGAGCTAGCGTTTGTTTCCCAGTCAGAAATGGAGTTGAATCACATGCAGTTCTTGGTCCTACGAGCAAGAGTTGTTTTCTGGTAATAAAGTCACTGTTGCGCTCCCATTGCCATACACAGTGTAAATAGCACTCGCATCTGTTCCCAGCAAGTACAGTGTATTGGACTGAAGCGTAGCTACTGTTCTTGTCAGTTTCCTAAGCAGAGTTGAACTAGATATGGCCCGTGTGTGTAGGAAGCCCAGTTCTTTTGTTCTGAGCAAGCTCACTGTTCGGACCCCATAGGATACACAGTCGAGTAGAAGAGTGCTCTTTTCTCAAAAGCAGAGTGTGTTTCTTGTTAGGCGAGCTAGCGTTTGTTTCCCAGTCCTAAATGGAGTTGAATCACATGCAGATTCTTGTCCGACGAGCAAGAGTTGTTTTCTGGTAATAAGAGTCACTATTGCGCTCCCATTGTCATACACAGGGCAAATAGCACTGGCGTCTGTTCCCAGCATGTACAGTGTATTGGACTGAACAGGAGCTACTGTTCTTTTCAGTTTCCTAAGCAGAATTGAACTAGATATGGCAGTATTTGTAGGAAGCACAGTTCTATTGTTCTGAGCAAGCTCACTCTTCTGGCCCTATAAGAAACACAGTACAGTAGAAGAGTGCTCTTTTCTCAAAAGCAGAGTGTGTTTCTTGTAAGGCGAGCTAGCGTTTGTTTCCCAGTCCTAAATGGAGTTGAATCACATGCAGATTCTTGTCCGACGAGCAAGAGTTGTTTTCTGGTAATAAAGTCACTATTGCGCTCCCATTGCAATACACAGTGCAAATAGCACTCGCATCTGTTCCCAGAAAGTACAGTGTATTGGACTGAAGCGGAGCTACTGTTCTTGTCAGTTTCCTAAGCAGATTTGAACTAGATATGGCCCGTGTGTGTAGGAAGCCCAGTTCTTTTGTTCTGAGCAAGCTCACTGTTCGAACTCCATAGGAAACACAGTAGAGTAGAAGAGTGCTCTTTTCTCAAAAGCAGAGTGTGTTTCTTGTAAGGCGAGCTAGTGTTTGTTTCCCAGTCAGAAATGGAGTTGAATCCCATGCAGTTTCTGGTCCTACGAGCAAGAGGTGTTCTCTGGTAAGGAAAGTGACTATTGCGCTCCCATTTCCATACACAGTGCAATTAGCACTCGCGTCTGTTCCCAGCAAGTACAGTGTATTGGACTGAAGCAGAGCTACTGTTCTTGTCAGTTTCCTAAGCAGAGATGAACTAGATATGGCCCGCGTGTGTAAGAAGCACAGTTCTTTTGTTCTGAGCAAGCTCACTGTTCAGACGCCCTAGGAAATACAGTAGAGTAGAAGAATGCTCTTTTCTCAAAAGCAGAGGGTGTTTCTTGTAAGGCAAGCTACCATTTGTTTCCCAGTCCTAAATAGAGTTGAATCACATGCAGTTTTTGGTCCTCCGACCAAGAGTTGTTTTCTGGAAAGGAAAGTCACTATTGCGCTCCCATTTAAATACACAGTGCAAATAGCACTCGCGTCTGTTCCCAGCAATTACAGTGTATTGGACTGAAGCGTAGCTACTGTTCTTGTCAGTTTCCTAAGCAGAGTTGAACTAGATATGGCCCCTGTGTGTAGGAAGCACAGTTCTTTTGTTCTGAGCAAGCTCACTATTTGGACCCCATAGGAAACACAGTAGAGTAGAAGAGTGCTCTTTTCTCAAAATCAGAGAGTCTTTCTTGTAAGGCGAGCTAGTGTTTGTTTCCCAGTCAGAAATGGAGTTGAATCCCATGCAGTTTCTTGTCCTATGAGTAAGAATTGTTTTATGATAAGAAGAGTCACTATTGTGCTCTTATTGCCATACACAGGGCAAATAGCACTCGCGTCTGTTCCCAGCTAGTACAGTGTATTGGACTGAAGAGGAGCTACCGTTCTTGTCAGTTTCCTAAGCAGAGTTGAACTAGATATGGCCCGTGTGTGTAGGAAGCACAGTTCTTTTGTTCTGAGCAAGCTCACTGTTCGGACCCCATAGGAAACACAGTAGAGTAGAAGACTGCTCTTTTCTCAAAAGCAGAGTGTGTTTCTTGTAAGGCAAGCTAGCGTTTGTTTCCCAGTCCTAAATGGAGTTGAATCACATCCAGTTATTGGTCCTACGAGCAAGAGTTGTTTTCTGGTAATAAAGTCACTATTGAGCTCCCATTGCCATACACAGTGCAAATAGCACTCGAATCTGTTCCCAGCAAGTACAGTGTATTGGACTGAAGCGTAGCTACTGTTCTTGTCAGTTTCCTAAGCAGAGAAGCAGAGTTGAACTAGATATGGCTCCTGTGTGTAGGAAGCACAGTTCTTTTGTTCTGAGCAAGCTCACTGTTCGGACCCCATAGGAAACACAGTAGAGTAGAAGAGTGCTCTTTTCTCAAAAGCAGAGTGTGTTTCTTGTAAGGCGAGGTAGCATTTGTTTCCCAGTCCTAAATGGAGCTGAATCACATGCAGTTTCTGGTCCTATGAGCAAGAGTTGTTTTCTGGTAAGGAAAGTTACTATTGTGCTCCCATTTCCATACACAGTGCAAATAGCACTCGCGACTGTTCCCAGCTAGTACAGTGTATTGGACTGAAGAGGAGCTACCGTTCTTGTCAGTTTCCTAAGCAGAGTTGAACTAGATATGGCCCGTGTGTGTAGGAAGCACAGTTCTTTTGTTCTGAGCAAGCTCACTGTTCGGACCCCATAGGAAACACAGTAGAGTAGAAGACTGCTCTTTTCTCAAAAGCAGAGTGTGTTTCTAGTAAGGCGAGCTAGCGTTTGTTTCCCAGTCCTAAATGGAGTTGAATCACATGCAGTTCTTGGTCCTACGAACAAGAGTTGTTTTCTGGTAATAAAGTCACTGTTGCGCTCCCATTGCCATACACAGTGTAAATAGCACTCGCATCTGTTCCCAGCAAGTACAGTGTATTGGACTGGAGCGTAGCTACTGTTCTTGTCAGTTTCCTAAGCAGAGTTGAACTAGATATGGCCCGTGTGTGTAGGAAGCCCAGTTCTTTTGTTCTGAGCAAGCTCACTGTTCGGTCCCCATAGGATACACAGTAGAGTAGAAGAGTGCTCTTTTCTCAAAAGCAGAGTGTGTTTCTTGTTAGGCGACCTAGCGTTTGTTTCCCAGTCCTAAATGGAGTTGAATCACATGCAGATTCTTGTCCGACGAGCAAGAGTTGTTTTCTGGTAAGAAGAGTCACTATTGCGCTCCCATTGTCATACACAGGGCAAATAGCACTGGCGTCTGTTCCCAGCATGTACAGTGTATTGGACTGAACAGGAGCTACTGTTCTTTTCAGTTTCCTAAGCAGAATTGAAATAGATATGGCAGTATTTGTAGGAAGCACAGTTCTTTTGTTCTGAGCAAGCTCACTCTTCTGGCCCTATAAGAAACACAGTACAGTAGAAGAGTGCTCTTTTCTCAAAAGCAGAGTGTGTTTCTTGTAAGGCGAGCTAGTGTTTGTTTCCCAGTCACAAATGGAGTTGAATCACATGCAGTTTTTGGTCCTACGAGCAAGAGTTGTTTTCTGGTAATAAAGTCACTATTGCGCTCCCATTGCAATACACAGTGCAAATAGCACTCGCATCTGTTCCCAGCAAGTACAGTGTATTGGACTGAAGCGGAGCTACTGTTCTTGTCAGTTTCCTAAGCAGATTTGAACTAGATATGGCCCGTGTGTGTAGGAAGCACAGTTCTTTTGTTCTGAGCAAGCTCACTGTTCGAACTCCATAGGAAACACAGTAGAGTAGAAGAGTGCTCTTTTCTCAAAAGCAGAGTGTGTTTCTTGTAAGGCGAGCTAGTGTTTGTTTCCCTGTCAGAAATGGAGTCGAATCCCATGCAGTTTCTGGTCCTACGAGCAAGAGGTGTTTTCTGGTAAGGAAAGTCACTATTGCGCTCCCATTTCCATACACAGTGCAAATAGCACTCGCGTCTGTTGCCAGCAAGTACAGTGTACTGGACTGAAGCGTAGCTACTTTTCTTGTCAGTTTCTAAGCAGACATGAACTAGATAAGGCCCGTGTGTGTTGGAAGCACAGTACTTTTGTTCTGAGCAAGCTCACTGTTCAGACCCCTAGAAAACACAGTAGAGTAGAAGAGTGCTCTTTTCTCAAAAGCAGAGTGTGTTTTTTGTAAGGCGAGCTAGCGTTTGTTTCCCAGTCCTAAATGGAGTTGAATCACATGCAGTTTCTTGTCCTGAGACCAAGAGTTGTTTTCTGGTAAGGAAAGTCACTATTGCGCTCCCATTTACATACACAGTGCAAATAGCACTCGCGTCTGTTAACAGCAAGTACAGTGTATTGGACTGAAGCGTAGCTACTGTTCTTGTCAGTTTCCTAAGCAGAGTTGAACTAGATATGACCCCTGTGTGTAGGAAGCACAGTTCTTTTGTTCTGAGCAAGCTCACTATTCGGACCCCATAGGAAACACAGTAAAGTAGAAGAGTGCTCTTTTCTCAAAATCAGAGTGTCTTTCTTGTAAGGCGAGCTAGTGTTTGTTTCCCAGTCAGAAATGGAGTTGAATCCCATGCAGTTTCTTGTCCTATGAGCAAGAGTTGTTTTCTGATAAGAAGGGTCACTATTGTGCTCCTATTGCCATACACAGTGCAAATAGCACTCGCCTCTGTTCCCAGCAAGTACAGTGTATTGGACTGAATAGGAGCTACTGTTCTTGTCAGTTTCCTAAGCAGAGTTGAACTACATTTGGTCCGTGTGTGTAGGAAGCACAGTTCTTTTGTTCTGAGCAAGCTCACTGTTCGGACCCCATAGGAAACACAGTAGTGTAGACGAGTGCTCTTTTCTCAAAAGCAGAGTGTGTTTCTTGTAAGGCGAGCTATCATTTGTTTCCCATCCTAAATGGAGCTGAATCACATGCAGTTTCTGGTCCTATGAGCAAGAGTTGTTTTCTGGTAAGGAAAGTCACTATTGCGCTCCCATTGCCATACACAGTGTAAATAGCACTCGCATCTGTTCCCAGCAAGTACAGTGTATTGGACTGAAGTGGAGCTACTGTTCTTGTCAGTTTCCTAAGCAGAGTTGAACTAATTATGGTCCCTGTGTGTAGGAAGCAAAGTTCTTTTGTTCTGAGCAAGCTCACTGTTCGGACCCCATAGGATACACAGTCGAGTAGAAGAGTGCTCTTTTCTCAAAATCAGAGTGTGTTTCTTGTTAGGCGAGCTAGCGTTTGTTTCCCAGTCCTAAATGGAGTTGAATCACATGCAGTTTCTTGTCCTACGAGCAAGAATTGTTTTCTGGTAATAAGAGTCACTATTGCGCTCCCATTGTCATACACAGGGCAAATAGCACTGGCGTCTGTTCCCAGCATGTACAGTGTATTGGACTGAACAGGAGCTACTGTTCTTTTCAGTTTCCTAAGCAGAATTGAACTATATATGGCAGTATTTGTATGAAGCACAGTTCTTTTGTTCTGAGCAAGCTCACTGTTCTGTCCCTATAGGAAACACTGTAGAGTAGAAGAGTGCTCTTTTCTCAAAAGCAGAGTGTGTTTCTTGTAAGTCGAGCTAGCATTTGTTTCCCAGTCCTAAACGGAGTTGAATCACATGCTGTTTTTGGTCCTATGAGCAAGAGTTGTTTTCTGGTAAGGAAAGTCACTATTGCGCTCCCATTTCCATACTCAGTGCAAATAGCACTCGAGTCTGTTCCCCGCAAGTACAGTGTATTGGACTGAAGCGGAGCTACTGTTCTTGTCAGTTTCCTAAGCAGAGTTGAACTAGATATGGTCCATATGGTCCATGTGTGTAGGAAGCACAGTTCTTTTGTTCTGAGCAAGCTCACTATTTGGACCCCACAGTAAACACAGTAGAGTAGAAGAGTGCTCTTTTCTCAAAATCAGAGAGTCTTTCTTGTAAGGCGAGCTAGTGTTTGTTTCCCAGTCAGAAATGGAGTTGAATCCCTTGCAGTTTCTTGTCCTATGAGTAAGAGTTGTTTTCTGATAAAAAGAGTCACTATTGTGCTCCCATTTCCATACACAGGGCAAATAGCACTTGCGTCTGTTCCCAGCTAGTACAGTGTGTTGGACTGAAGAGGAGCTACCGTTCTTGTCAGTTTCCTAAGCAGAGTTGAACTAGATATGGCCCGTGTGTTTAGGATGCACAGTTCTTTTCTTCTGAGACAGCTCACTGTTCGGACCCCATAGGAAACACAGTAGAGTAGAAGACTGCTCTTTTCTCAAAAGCAGAGTATGTTTCTTGTAATGCGAGCTGGCATTTGTTTCCCAGTCCTAAATGGAGTTGAATCACATGCAGTTTTTGGTCCTATGACAAAGAGTTTTTTTCTGTTAAGGAAAGTTATTGTTGTGCTCCCATTTCCATACACAGTTCAAATAGCACTCGCGACTGTTCCCAGCAATTACAGTGTATTGGACTGAAGCGGAGCTACTGTTCTTGTCATTTTCCTAAGCAGAGTTGAACTAGATATGGCCCTGTGTGTAGGAAGCACAGTTCTTTTGTTCTGAGCAAGCTCACTATTTGGACCCCATAGGAAACACAGTAGAGTAGAAGAGTGCTCTTTTCTCAAAATCAGAGAGTCTTTCTTGTAAGGCGAGCTAGTGTTTGTTTCCCAGTCAGAAATGGAGTTGAATCCCATGCAGTTTCTTGTCCTATGAGTAAGAGTTGTTTTCTGATAAGAAGAGTCACTATTGTGCTCCTATTGCCATACACAGTGCAAATAGCACTCGCGTCTGTTCCCAGCTAATACAGTGTATTGGACTGAAGAGGAGCTACCGTTCTTGTCAGTTTCCTAAGCAGAGTTGAACTAGATATGGCCCGTGTGTGTAGGAAGCACAGTTCTTTTGTTCTGAGCAAGCTCACTGTTCGGACCCCATAGGAAACACAGTAGAGTAGAAGACTGCTCTTTTCTCAAAAGCAGAGTGTGTTTCTAGTAAGGCGAGCTAGCGTTTGTTTCCCAGTCCTAAATGGAGTTGAATCACATGCAGTTCTTGGTCCTACGAACAAGAGTTGTTTTCTGGTAATAAAGTCACTGTTGCGCTCCCATTGCCATACACAGTGTAAATAGCACTCGCATCTGTTCCCAGCAAGTACAGTGTATTGGACTGGAGCGTAGCTACTGTTCTTGTCAGTTTCCTAAGCAGAGTTGAACTAGATATGGCCCGTGTGTGTAGGAAGCCCAGTTCTTTTGTTCTGAGCAAGCTCACTGTTTGGACCCCATAGGATACACAGTCGAGTAGAAGAGTGCTCTTTTCTCAAAAGCAGAGTGTGTTTCTTGTTAGGCGAGCTAGCGTTTGTTTCCCAGTCCTAAATGGAGTTGAATCACATGCAGATTCTTGTCCGACGAGCAAGAGTTGTTTTCTGGTAAGAAGAGTCACTATTGCGCTCCCATTGTCATACACAGGGCAAATAGCACTGGCGTCTGTTCCCAGCATGTACAGTGTATTGGACTGAACAGGAGCTACTGTTCTTTTCAGTTTCCTAAGCAGAATTGAACTAGATTTGGCAGTATTTGTAGGAAGCACAGTTCTTTTGTTCTGAGCAAGCTCACTCTTCTGGCCCTATAAGAAACACAGTACAGTAGAAGAGTGCTCTTTTCTCAAAAGCAGAGTGTGTTTCTTGTAAGGCGAGCTAGCGTTTGTTTCCCAGTCACAAATGGAGTTGAATCACATGCAGTTTTTGGTCCTACGAGCAAGAGTTGTTTTCTGGTAATAAAGTCACTATTGCGCTCCCATTGCAATACACAGTGCAAATAGCACTCGCATCTGTTCCCAGCAAGTACAGTGTATTGGACTGAAGTGGAGCTACTGTTCTTGTCAGCTTCCTAAGCAGATTTGAACTAGATATGGCACGTGTGTGTAGGAAGCACAGTTCTTTTGTTCTGAGCAAGCTCACTGTTCGAACTCCATAGGAAACACAGTAGAGTAGAAGAGTGCTCTTTTCTCAAAAGCAGAGTGTGTTTCTTGTAAGGCGAGCTAGGTTTGTTTCCCAGTCAGAAATGGAGTTGAATCCCATGCAGTTTCTGGTCCTACGAGCAAGAGGTGTTTTCTGGTAAGGAAAGTCACTATTGCACTCCCATTTCCATACACAGTGCAAATAGCACTCGCATCTGTTCCCAGCAAGTACAGTGTATTGGACTGAAGTGGAGCTACTGTTCTTGTCAGCTTCCTAAGCAGATTTGAACTAGATATGGCCCGTGTGTGTAAGAAGCACAGTTCTTTTGTTATGAGCAAGCTCACTGTTCAGACCCCCTAGGAAACACAGTAGAGTAGAAGAGTGCTCTTTTCTCAAAAGCAGAGTGTGTTTCTTGTAAGGCAAGCTAGCATTTGTTTCCCAGTCCTAAATGGAGATGAATCACATGCAGTTTTTGGTCCTCCGACCAAGAGTTGTTTTCTGGTAAGGAAAGTCACTATTGCGCTCCCATTTCCATACACAGTGCAAATAGCACTCGCGTCTGTTGCCAGCAATTACAGTGTATTGGACTGAAGCGGAGCTACTGTTCTTGTCAGTTTCCTAAGCAGAGTTGAACTAGATATGGCCCCTGTGTTTAGGAAGCACAGTTCTTTTGTTCTGAGCAAGCTCACTATTTGGACCCCATAGGAAACACAGTAGAGTAGAAGAGTGCTCTTTTCTCAAAATCAGAGAGTCTTTCTTGTAAGGCGAGCTAGTGTTTGTTTCCCAGTCAGAAATGGAGTTGAATCCCATGCAGTTTCTTGTCCTATGAGTAAGAGTTGTTTTCTGATAAAAAGAGTCACTATTGTGCTCCTATTGCCATACACAGGGCAAATAGCACTTGCGTCTGTTCCCAGCTAGTACAGTGTGTTGGACTGAAGAGGAGCTACCGTTCTTGTCAGTTTCCTAAGCAGAGTTGAACTAGATATGGCCCGTGTGTTTAGGATGCACAGTTCTTTTCTTCTGAGACAGCTCACTGTTCGGACCCCATAGGAAACACAGTAGAGTAGAAGACTGCTCTTTTCTCAAAAGCAGAGTGTGTTTCTTGTAATGCGAGCTGGCATTTGTTTCCCAGTCCTAAATGGAGTTGAATCACATGCAGTTTTTGGTCCTATGACCAAGAGTTTTTTTCTGTTAAGGAAAGTTATTGTTGTGCTCCCATTTCCATACACAGTTCAAATAGCACTCGCGACTGTTCCCAGCAATTACAGTGTATTGGACTGAAGCGGAGCTACTGTTCTTGTCATTTTCCTAAGCAGAGTTGAACTAGATATGGCCCTGTGTGTAGGAAGCACAGTTCTTTTGTTCTGAGCAAGCTCACTATTTGGACCCCATAGGAAACACAGTAGAGTAGAAGAGTGCTCTTTTCTCAAAATCAGAGAGTCTTTCTTGTAAGGCGAGCTAGTGTTTGTTTCCCAGTCAGAAATGGAGTTGAATCCCATGCAGTTTCTTGTCCTATGAGTAAGAGTTGTTTTCTGATAAGAAGAGTCGCAATTGTGCTCCTATTGCCATACACAGTGCAAATAGCACTCGCGTCTGTTCCCAGCTAGTACAGTGTATTGGACTGAAGAGGAGCTACCGTTCTTGTCAGTTTCCTAAGCAGATTTGAACTAGATATGGCCCGTGTGTGTAGGAAGCACAGTTCTTTTGTTCTGAGCAAGCTCACTGTTCGGACCCCATAGGAAACACAGTAGAGTAGAAGACTGCTCTTTTCTCAAAAGCAGAGTGTGTTTCTAGTAAGGCGAGCTAGCGTTTGTTTCCCAGTCCTAAATGGAGTTGAATCACATGCAGTTCTTGGTCCTACGAACAAGAGTTGTTTTCTGGTAATAAAGTCACTGTTGCGCTCCCATTGCCATACACAGTGTAAATAGCACTCGCATCTGTTCCCAGCAAGTACAGTGTATTGGACTGGAGCGTAGCTACTGTTCTTGTCAGTTTCCTAAGCAGAGTTGAACTAGATATGGCCCGTGTGTGTAGGAAGCCCAGTTCTTTTGTTCTGAGCAAGCTCACTGTTTGGACCCATAGGATACACAGTCGAGTAGAAGAGTGCTCTTTTCTCAAAAGCAGAGTGTGTTTCTTGTTAGGCGAGCTAGCGTTTGTTTCCCAGTCCTAAATGGAGTTGAATCACATGCAGATTCTTGTCCGACGAGCAAGAGTTGTTTTCTGGTAAGAAGAGTCACTATTGCGCTCCCATTGTCATACACAGGGCAAATAGCACTGGCGTCTGTTCCCAGCATGTACAGTGTATTGGACTGAACAGGAGCTACTGTTCTTTTCAGTTTCCTAAGCAGAATTGAACTAGATTTGGCAGTATTTGTAGGAAGCACAGTTCTTTTGTTCTGAGCAAGCTCACTCTTCTGGCCCTATAAGAAACACAGTACAGTAGAAGAGTGCTCTTTTCTCAAAAGCAGAGTGTGTTTCTTGTAAGGCGAGCTAGCGTTTGTTTCCCAGTCACAAATGGAGTTGAATCACATGCAGTTTTTGGTCCTACGAGCAAGAGTTGTTTTCTGGTAATAAAGTCACTATTGCGCTCCCATTGCAATACACAGTGCAAATAGCACTCGCATCTGTTCCCAGCAAGTACAGTGTATTGGACTGAAGCGGAGCTACTGTTCTTGTCAGCTTCCTAAGCAGATTTGAACTAGATATGGCCCGTGTGTGTAGGAAGCACAGTTCTTTTGTTCTGAGCAAGCTCACTGTTCGAACTCCATAGGAAACACAGTAGAGTAGAAGAGTGCTCTTTTCTCAAAAGCAGAGTGTGTTTCTTGTAAGGCGAGCTAGGTTTGTTTCCCAGTCAGAAATGGAGTTGAATCCCATGCAGTTTCTGGTCCTACGAGCAAGAGGTGTTTTCTGGTAAGGAAAGTCACTATTGCGCTCCCATTTCCATACACAGTGCAAATAGCACTCGCGTCTGTTCCCAGCAAGTACAGTGTATTGGACTGAAGCGGAGCTACTGTTCTTGTCAGTTTCCTAAGCAGAGATGAACTAGATATGGCCCGCGTGTGTAAGAAGCACAGTTCTTTTGTTATGAGCAAGCTCACTGTTCAGACCCCCTAGGAAACACAGTAGAGTAGAAGAGTGCTCTTTTCTCAAAAGCAGAGTGTGTTTCTTGTAAGGCAAGCTAGCATTTGTTTCCCAGTCCTAAATGGAGATGAATCACATGCAGTTTTTGGTCCTCCGACCAAGAGTTGTTTTCTGGTAAGGAAAGTCACTATTGCGCTCCCATTTCCATACACAGTGCAAATAGCACTCGCGTCTGTTGCCAGCAATTACAGTGTATTGGACTGAAGCGGAGCTACTGTTCTTGTCAGTTTCCTAAGCAGAGTTGAACTAGATATGGCCCCTGTGTTTAGGAAGCACAGTTCTTTTGTTCTGAGCAAGCTCACTATTTGGACCCCATAGGAAACACAGTAGAGTAGAAGAGTGCTCTTTTCTCAAAATCAGAGAGTCTTTCTTGTAAGGCGAGCTAGTGTTTGTTTCCCAGTCAGAAATGGAGTTGAATCCCATGCAGTTTCTTGTCCTATGAGTAAGAGTTGTTTTCTGATAAAAAGAGTCACTATTGTGCTCCTATTGCCATACACAGGGCAAATAGCACTTGCGTCTGTTCCCAGCTAGTACAGTGTGTTGGACTGAAGAGGAGCTACCGTTCTTGTCAGTTTCCTAAGCAGAGTTGAACTAGATATGGCCCGTGTGTTTAGGATGCACAGTTCTTTTCTTCTGAGACAGCTCACTGTTCGGACCCCATAGGAAACACAGTAGAGTAGAAGACTGCTCTTTTCTCAAAAGCAGAGTGTGTTTCTTGTAATGCGAGCTGGCATTTGTTTCCCAGTCCTAAATGGAGTTGAATCACATGCAGTTTTTGGTCTTATGACCAAGAGTTTTTTTCTGTTAAGGAAAGTTATTGTTGTGCTCCCATTTCCATACACAGTTCAAATAGCACTCGCGACTGTTCCCAGCAATTACAGTGTATTGGACTGAAGCGGAGCTACTGTTCTTGTCATTTTCCTAAGCAGAGTTGAACTAGATATGGCCCTGTGTGTAGGAAGCACAGTTCTTTTGTTCTGAGCAAGCTCACTATTTGGACCCCATAGGAAACACAGTAGAGTAGAAGAGTGCTCTTTTCTCAAAATCAGAGAGTCTTTCTTGTAAGGCGAGCTAGTGTTTGTTTCCCAGTCAGAAATGGAGTTGAATCCCATGCAGTTTCTTGTCCTATGAGTAAGAGTTGTTTTCTGATAAGAAGAGTCGCAATTGTGCTCCTATTGCCATACACAGTGCAAATAGCACTCGCGTCTGTTCCCAGCTAGTACAGTGTATTGGACTGAAGAGGAGCTACCGTTCTTGTTAGTTTCCTAAGCAGATTTGAACTAGATATGGCCCGTGTGTGTAGGAAGCACAGTTCTTTTGTTCTGAGCAAGCTCACTGTTCGGACCCCATAGGAAACACAGTAGAGTAGAAGACTGCTCTTAAATCAAAAGCAGAGTGTGTTTCTAGTAAGGCGAGCTAGCGTTTGTTTCCCAGTCCTAAATGGAGTTGAATCACATGCAGTTCTTGGTCCTACGAGCAAGAGTTGTTTTCTGGTAATAAAGTCACTATTGCGCTCCCATTGCAATACACAGTGCAAATAGCACTCGCATCTGTTCCCAGAAAGTACAGTGTATTGGACTGAAGCGGAGCTACTGTTCTTGTCAGTTTCCTAAGTAGATTTGAACTAGATATGGCCCGTGTGTGTAGGAAGCCCAGTTCTTTTGTTCTGAGCAAGCTCACTGTTCGGACCCCATAGGAAACACAGTAGAGTAGAAGACTGCTCTTTTCTCAAAAGCAGAGTGTGTTTCTTGTAAGGCGAGCTAGCGTTTGTTTCCCAGTCCTAAATGGAGTTGAATCACATGCAGTTTTTGTTCCTACGAGCAAGAGTTGTTTTCTGGTAATAAAGTCACTGTTGCGCTCCCATTGCCATACACAGTGTAAATAGCACTCGCATCTGTTCCCAGCAAGTACAGTGTATTGGACTGAAGCGTAGCTACTGTTCTTGTCAGTTTCCTAAGCAGAGTTGAACTAGATATGACCCCTGTGTGTAGGGAGCACAGTTCTTTTGTTCTGAGCAAGCTCACTATTCGGACCCCATAGGAAACACAGTAAAGTAGAAGAGTGCTCTTTTCTCAAAATCAGAGTGTCTTTCTTGTAAGGCGAGCTAGTGTTTGTTTCCCAGTCAGAAATGTAGTTGAATCCCATGCAGTTTCTGGTCCTATGAGCAAGAGTTGTTTTCTGATAAGAAGGGTCACTATTGTGCTCCTATTGCCATACACAGTGCAAATAGCACTCGCCTCTGTTCACAGCAAGTACAGTGTATTGGACTGAATAGGAGCTACTGTTCTTGTCAGTTTCCTAAGCAGAGTTGAACTACATTTGGTCCGTGTGTGTAGGAAGCACAGTTCTTTTGTTCTGAGCAAGCTCACTGTTCGGACCCCATAGGAAACACAGTAGTGTAGACGAGTGCTCTTTTCTCAAAAGCAGAGTGTGTTTCTTGTAAGGCGAGCTATCATTTGTTTCCCATCCTAAATGGAGCTTAATCACATGCAGTTTCTGGTCCTATGAGCAAGAGTTGTTTTCTGGTAAGGAAAGTCACTATTGCGCTCCCATTGCCATACACAGTGCAAATAGCACTCGCGTCTGTTCCCAGCAAGTACAGTGTATTGGACTGAAGAGGAGCTACTGTTCTTGTCAGTTTCCTAAGCAGAGTTAAACTAGATATGTCCCGTGTGTGTAGGAAGCACAGTTCTTTTGTTCTGAGCAAGCTCAATGTTCGGACCCCATAGGAAACACAGTAGAATAGAAGACTGCTCTTTTCTCAAAAGCAGAGTGTGTTTCTTGTAAGGCGAGCTAGCGTTTGTTTCCCAGTCCTAAATGGAGTTGAATCACATGCAGTTTTTGTTCCTACGAGCAAGAGTTGTTTTCTGGTAATAAAGTCACTGTTGCGCTCCCTTTGCCATACACAGTATAAATAGCACTCGCATCTGTTCCCAGCAAGTACAGTGTATTGGACTGAAGTGGAGCTACTGTTCTTGTCAGTTTTCTAAGCAGAGTTGAACTAATTATGGCCCCTGTTTAGGAAGCAAAGTTCTTTTGTTCTGAGCAAGCTCACTGTTCGGACCCCATAGGATACACAGTCGAGTAGAAGAGTGCTCTTTTCTCAAAAGCAGAGTGTGTTTCTTGTTAGGTGAGCTAGCGTTTGTTTCCCAGTCCTAAATGGAGTTGAATCACATGCAGTTTCTTGTCCTACGAGCAAGAATTGTTTTCTGGTAATAAGAGTCACTATTGCGCTCCCATTGTCATACACAGGGCAAATAGCACTGGCGTCTGTTCCCAGCATGTACAGTGTATTGGACTGAACAGGAGCTACTGTTCTTTTCAGTTTCCTAAGCAGAATTGAACTATATATGGCAGTATTTGTATGAAGCACAGTTCTTTTGTTCTGAGCATGCTCACTGTTCTGTCCCTATAGGAAACACAGTAGAGTAGAAGAGTGCTCTTTTTTAAAAGCAGAGTGTGTTTCTTGCAAGGCGAGCTAGCGTTTGTTTCCCAGTCAGAAATGGAGTTGAATCACATGCAGTTCTTGGTCCTACGAGCAAGAGTTGTTTTCTGGTAATAAAGTCACTGTTGCGCTCCCATTGCCATACACAGTGTAAATAGCACTCGCATCTGTTCCCAGCAAGTACAGTGTATTGGACTGAAGCGTAGCTACTGTTCTTGTCAGTTTCCTAAGCAGAGTTGAACTAGATATGGCCCGTGTGTGTAGGAAGCCCAGTTCTTTTGTTCTGAGCAAGCTCACTGTTCGGACCCCATAGGATACACAGTCGAGTAGAAGAGTGCTCTTTTCTCAAAAGCAGAGTGTGTTTCTTGTTAGGCGAGCTAGCGTTTGTTTCCCAGTCCTAAATGGAGTTGAATCACATGCAGATTCTTGTCCGACGAGCAAGAGTTGTTTTCTGGTAATAAGAGTCACTATTGCGCTCCCATTGTCATACACAGGGCAAATAGCACTGGCGTCTGTTCCCAGCATGTACAGTGTATTGGACTGAACAGGAGCTACTGTTCTTTTCAGTTTCCTAAGCAGAATTGAACTAGATATGGCAGTATTTGTAGGAAGCACAGTTCTATTGTTCTGAGCAAGCTCACTCTTCTGGCCCTATAAGAAACACAGTACAGTAGAAGAGTGCTCTTTTCTCAAAAGCAGAGTGTGTTTCTTGTAAGGCGAGCTAGCGTTTGTTTCCCAGTCCTAAATGGAGTTGAATCACATGCAGATTCTTGTCCGACGAGCAAGAGTTGTTTTCTGGTAATAAAGTCACTATTGCGCTCCCATTGCAATACACAGTGCAAATAGCACTCGCATCTGTTCCCAGAAAGTACAGTGTATTGGACTGAAGCGGAGCTACTGTTCTTGTCAGTTTCCTAAGCAGATTTGAACTAGATATGGCCCGTGTGTGTAGGAAGCCCAGTTCTTTTGTTCTGAGCAAGCTCACTGTTCGAACTCCATAGGAAACACAGTAGAGTAGAAGAGTGCTCTTTTCTCAAAAGCAGAGTGTGTTTCTTGTAAGGCGAGCTAGTGTTTGTTTCCCAGTCAGAAATGGAGTTGAATCACATGCAGTTTCTGGTCCTACGAGCAAGAGGTGTTCTCTGGTAAGGAAAGTGACTATTGCGCTCCCATTTCCATACACAGTGCAATTAGCACTCGCGTCTGTTCCCAGCAAGTACAGTGTATTGGACTGAAGCAGAGCTACTGTTCTTGTCAGTTTCCTAAGCAGAGATGAACTAGATATGGCCCGCGTGTGTAAGAAGCACAGTTCTTTTGTTCTGAGCAAGCTCACTGTTCAGACGCCCTAGGAAATACAGTAGAGTAGAAGAATGCTCTTTTCTCAAAAGCAGAGGGTGTTTCTTGTAAGGCAAGCTACCATTTGTTTCCCAGTCCTAAATAGAGTTGAATCACATGCAGTTTTTGGTCCTCCGACCAAGAGTTGTTTTCTGGAAAGGAAAGTCACTATTGCGCTCCCATTTAAATACACAGTGCAAATAGCACTCGCGTCTGTTCCCAGCAATTACAGTGTATTGGACTGAAGCGTAGCTACTGTTCTTGTCAGTTTCCTAAGCAGAGTTGAACTAGATATGGCCCCTGTGTGTAGGAAGCACAGTTCTTTTGTTCTGAGCAAGCTCACTATTTGGACCCCATAGGAAACACAGTAGAGTAGAAGAGTGCTCTTTTCTCAAAATCAGAGAGTCTTTCTTGTAAGGCGAGCTAGTGTTTGTTTCCCAGTCAGAAATGGAGTTGAATCCCATGCAGTTTCTTGTCCTATGAGTAAGAATTGTTTTATGATAAGAAGAGTCACTATTGTGCTCTTATTGCCATACACAGGGCAAATAGCACTCGCGTCTGTTCCCAGCTAGTACAGTGTATTGGACTGAAGAGGAGCTACCGTTCTTGTCAGTTTCCTAAGCAGAGTTGAACTAGATATGGCCCGTGTGTGTAGGAAGCACAGTTCTTTTGTTCTGAGCAAGCTCACTGTTCGGACCCCATAGGAAACACAGTAGAGTAGAAGACTGCTCTTTTCTCAAAAGCAGAGTGTGTTTCTTGTAAGGCAAGCTAGCGTTTGTTTCCCAGTCCTAAATGGAGTTGAATCACATCCAGTTATTGGTCCTACGAGCAAGAGTTGTTTTCTGGTAATAAAGTCACTATTGAGCTCCCATTGCCATACACAGTGCAAATAGCACTCGAATCTGTTCCCAGCAAGTACAGTGTATTGGACTGAAGCGTAGCTACTGTTCTTGTCAGTTTCCTAAGCAGAGAAGCAGAGTTGAACTAGATATGGCTCCTGTGTGTAGGAAGCACAGTTCTTTTGTTCTGAGCAAGCTCACTGTTCGGACCCCATAGGAAACACAGTAGAGTAGAAGAGTGCTCTTTTCTCAAAAGCAGAGTGTGTTTCTTGTAAGGCGAGGTAGCATTTGTTTCCCAGTCCTAAATGGAGCTGAATCACATGCAGTTTCTGGTCCTATGAGCAAGAGTTGTTTTCTGGTAAGGAAAGTTACTATTGTGCTCCCATTTCCATACACAGTGCAAATAGCACTCGCGACTGTTCCCAGCTAGTACAGTGTATTGGACTGAAGAGGAGCTACCGTTCTTGTCAGTTTCCTAAGCAGAGTTGAACTAGATATGACCCGTGTGTGTAGGAAGCACAGTTCTTTTGTTCTGAGCAAGCTCACTGTTCGGACCCCATAGGAAACACAGTAGAGTAGAAGACTGCTCTTTTCTCAAAAGCAGAGTGTGTTTCTTGTAAGGCGAGTTAGCGTTTGTTTCCCAGTCCTAAATGGAGTTGAATCACATGCAGTTCTTGGTCGTACGAGCAAGAGTTGTTTTCTGGTAATAAAGTCACTGTTGCGCTCCCATTGCCATACACAGTGTAAATAGCACTCGCATCTGTTCCCAGCAAGTACAGTGTATTGGACTGAAGCGTAGCTACTGTTCTTGTCAGTTTCCTAAGCAGAGTTGAACTAGATATGGCCCGTGTGTGTAGGAAGCCCAGTTCTTTTGTTCTGAGCAAGCTCACTGTTCGGACCCCATAGGATACACAGTCGAGTAGAAGAGTGCTCTTTTCTCAAAAGCAGAGTGTGTTTCTTGTTAGGTGAGCTAGCGTTTGTTTCCCAGTCCTAAATGAAGTTGAATCACATGCAGATTCTTGTCCGACGAGCAAGAGTTGTTTTCTGGTAATAAGAGTCACTATTGTGCTCCCATTGTCATACACAGGGCAAATAGCACTGGCGTCTGTTCCCAGCATGTACAGTGTATTGGACTGAACAGGAGCTACTGTTCTTTTCAGTTTCCTAAGCAGAATTGAACTAGATATGGCAGTATTTGTAGGAAGGACAGTTCTTTTGTTCTGAGCAAGCTCACTATTCTGGCCCTATAAGAAACACAGTACAGTAGAAGAGTGCTCTTTTCTCAAAAGCAGAGTGTGTTTCTTGTAAGGCGAGCTAGCGTTTGTTTCCCAGTCCTAAATGGAGTTGAATCACATGCAGATTCTTGTCCGACGAGCAAGAGTTGTTTTCTGGTAATAAAGTCACTATTGCGCTCCCATTGCAATACACAGTGCAAATAGCACTCGCATCTGTTCCCAGAAAGTACAGTGTATTGGACTGAAGCGGAGCTACTGTTCTTGTCAGTTTCCTAAGCAGATTTGAACTAGATATGGCCCGTGTGTGTAGGAAGCCCAGTTCTTTTGTTCTGAGCAAGCTCACTGTTCGAACTCCATAGGAAACACAGTAGAGTAGAAGAGTGCTCTTTTCTCAAAAGCAGAGTGTGTTTCTTGTAAGGCGAGCTAGTGTTTGTTTCCCAGTCAGAAATGGAGTTGAATCACATGCAGTTTCTGGTCCTACGAGCAAGAGGTGTTCTCTGGTAAGGAAAGTGACTATTGCGCTCCCATTTCCATACACAGTGCAATTAGCACTCGCGTCTGTTCCCAGCAAGTACAGTGTATTGGACTGAAGCAGAGCTACTGTTCTTGTCAGTTTCCTAAGCAGAGATGAACTAGATATGGCCCGCGTGTGTAAGAAGCACTGTTCTTTTGTTCTGAGCAAGCTCATTGTTCAGACGCCCTAGGAAATACAGTAGAGTAGAAGAATGCTCTTTTCTCAAAAGCAGAGGGTGTTTCTTGTAAGGCAAGCTACCATTTGTTTCCCAGTCCTAAATGGAGTTGAATCACATGCAGTTTTTGGTCCTCCGACCAAGAGTTGTTTTCTGGAAAGGAAAGTCACTATTGCGCTCCCATTTAAATACACAGTGCAAATAGCACTCGCGTCTGTTCCCAGCAATTACAGTGTATTGGACTGAAGCGGAGCTACTGTTCTTGTCAGTTTCCTAAGCAGAGTTGAACTAGATATGGCCCCTGTGTGTAGGAAGCACAGTTCTTTTGTTCTGAGCAAGCTCACTATTTGGACCCCATAGGAAACACAGTAGAGTAGAAGAGTGCTCTTTTCTCAAAATCAGAGAGTCTTTCTTGTAAGGCGAGCTAGTGTTTGTTTCCCAGGCAGAAATGGAGTTGAATCCCATGCAGTTTCTTGTCCTATGAGTAAGAATTGTTTTATGATAAGAAGAGTCACTATTGTGCTCTTATTGCCATACACAGGGCAAATAGCACTCGCGTCTGTTCCCAGCTAGTACAGTGTATTGGACTGAAGAGGAGCTACCGTTCTTGTCAGTTTCCTAAGCAGAGTTGAACTAGATATGGCCCGTGTGTGTAGGAAGCACAGTTCTTTTGTTCTGAGCAAGCTCACTGTTCGGACCCCATAGGAAACACAGTAGAGTAGAAGACTGCTCTTTTCTCAAAAGCAGAGTGTGTTTCTTGTAAGGCAAGCTAGCGTTTGTTTCCCAGTCCTAAATGGAGTTGAATCACATCCAGTTATTGGTCCTACGAGCAAGAGTTGTTTTCTGGTAATAAAGTCACTATTGAGCTCCCATTGCCATACACAGTGCAAATAGCACTCGAATCTGTTCCCAGCAAGTACAGTGTATTGGACTGAAGCGTAGCTACTGTTCTTGTCAGTTTCCTAAGCAGAGAAGCAGAGTTGAACTAGATATGGCTCCTGTGTGTAGGAAGCACAGTTCTTTTGTTCTGAGCAAGCTCACTGTTCGGACCCCATAGGAAACACAGTAGAGTAGAAGAGTGCTCTTTTCTCAAAAGCAGAGTGTGTTTCTTGTAAGGCGAGGTAGCATTTGTTTCCCAGTCCTAAATGGAGCTGAATCACATGCAGTTTCTGGTCCTATGAGCAAGAGTTGTTTTCTGGTAAGGAAAGTCACTATTGTGTCCCATTTCCATACACAGTTCAAATAGCACTCGAGACTGTTCCCAGCAATTACAGTGTATTGGACTGAAGAGGAGCTACCGTTCTTGTCAGTTTCCTAAGCAGAGTTGAACTAGATATGACCCGTTTGTGTAGGAAGCACAGTTCTTTTGTTCTGAGCAAGCTCACTGTTCGGACCCCATAGGAAACACAGTAGAGTAGAAGACTGCTCTTTTCTCAAAAGCAGAGTGTGTTTCTTGTAAGGCGAGCTAGCGTTTGTTTCCCAGTCCTAAATGGAGTTGAATCACATGCAGTTCTTGGTCCTACGAGCAAGAGTTGTTTTCTGGTAATAAAGTCACTGTTGCGCTCCCATTGCCATACACAGTGTAAATAGCACTCGCATCTGTTCCCAGGAAGTACAGTGTATTGGACTGAAGCGTAGCTACTGTTCTTGTCAGTTTCCTAAGCAGAGTTGAATTAGATATGGCCCGTGTGTGTAGGAAGCCCAGTTCTTTTGTTCTGAGCAAGCTCACTGTTCGGACCCCATAGGATACACAGTCGAGTAGAAGAGTGCTCTTTTCTCAAAAGCAGAGTGTGTTTCTTGTTAGGCGAGCTAGCGTTTGTTTCCCAGTCCTAAATGGAGTTGAATCACATGCAGATTCTTGTCCGACGAGCAAGAGTTGTTTTCTGGTAATAAGAGTCACTATTGCGCTCCCATTGTCATACACAGGGCAAATAGCACTGGCGTCTGTTCCCAGCATGTACAGTGTATTGGACTGAACAGGAGCTACTGTTCTTTTCAGTTTCCTAAGCAGAATTGAACTAGATATGGCAGTATTTGTAGGAAGCACAGTTCTTTTGTTCTGAGCAAGCTCACTCTTCTGGCCCTATAGGAAACACAGTAGAGTAGAAGAGTGCTCTTTTTTAAAAGCAGAGTGTGTTTCTTGTAAGGCGAGCTAGCATTTGTTTCCCAGTCCTAAACGGAGTTGAATCACATGCTGTTTTTGGTCCTATGAGCAAGAGTTGTTTTCTGGTAAGGAAAGTCACTATTGCGCTCCCATTTCCATACTCAGTGCAAATAGCACTCGAGTCTGTTCCCCGCAAGTACAGTGTATTGGACTGAAGCGGAGCTACTGTTCTTGTCAGTTTCCTAAGCAGAGTTGAACTAGATATGGTCCATGTGTGTAGGAAGCACAGTTCTTTTGTTCTGAGCAAATTCACAGTTCTGGCCCAATAGGAAACACACTAGAGTAGAAGAGTGCTCTTTTCTCAAAAGCAGAGTGTGTTTCTTGTAATGCGAGCTGGCATTTGTTTCCCAGTCCTAAATGGAGTTGAATCACATGCAGTTTTTGGTCCTACGACCAAGAGTTTTTTTCTGTTAAGGAAAGTCATTATTGTGCTCCCATTTCCATACACAGTGCAAAAAGCACTCGCTACTGTTCCCAGCAATTACAGTGTATTGGACTGAAGCGGAGCTACTGTTCTTGTCAGTTTCCTAAGCAGAGTTGAACTAGATATGGCCCCTGTGTGTAGGAAGCACAGTTCTTTTGTTCTGAGCAAGCTCACTATTTGGACCCCATAGGAAACACAGTAGAGTAGAAGAGTGCTCTTTTCTCAAAATCAGAGAGTCTTTCTTATAAGGCGAGCTAGTGTTTGTTTCCCAGTCAGAAATGGAGTTGAATCCCATGCAGTTTCTTGTCCTATGAGTAAGAGTTGTTTTCTGATAAGAAGAGTCACTATTGTGCTCCTATTGCCATACACAGTGCAAATAGCACTCGCGTCTGTTCCCAGCAAGTACAGTGTATTGGACTGAAGCGGAGCTACTGTTCTTGTCAGTTTCCTAAGCAGAGTTGAACTAGATATTGCCCCTGTGTGTAGGAAGCACAGTTCTTTTGTTCTGAGCAAGCTCACTGTTCTGACCCCATAGGAAACACAGTAGAGTAGAAGACTGCTCTTTTCTCAAAAGCAGAGTGTGTTTCTTGTAAAGCGAGCTAGCATTTGTTTCCCAGTCCTAAATGGAGTTGAATCACATGGAGGTTCTTGTCCTACGAGCAAGAGTTGTTTTCTGGTAAGAAGAGTCACTATTGTGCTCCCATTGTCATTCACAGGATAAATAACAGTGGCGTCTGTTTCCAGCATGTACACTGTATTGGACTGAAGAGGATCTACTGTTCTTTTCAGTTTCCTAAGCATAATTGAACTAGATATGGCCGTATTTTTATGAAGCACAGTTCTTTTGTTCTGCGCAAGCTCACTGTTCTGGCCCTATAGGAAACACAGTAGAGTAGAAGAGTGCTCTTTTCTCAAAAGCAGAGTGTGTTTCATGTAAGGCAAGCTAGCGTTTGTTTCCCAGTCCTAAATGGAGTTGAATCACATGCAGTTTTTGGTCCTACGAGCAAGAGTTGTTTTCTGGTAAGGAAAGTCACTATTGCGTTCCCAATGCCATACACAGTGCAAATAGCACTGGCGTCTGTTCCCGCAAGTACAGTGTATTGGACTGAAGAGGAGCTACTGTTCTTGTCAGTTTCCTAAGCAGAGTTGAACTAGATATGGCCCCTGTGTGTAGGAAGCACAGTTCTTTTGTTCTGAGCAAGCTCAATTTTCGGATCCCATAGGAAACACAGTAGAGTAGAAGAGTGCTCTTTTCTCAAAAGCAGAGTGTGTTTCTTGTAAGGCAAGCTAGCGTTTGTTTCCCAATCCTAAATGGAGTTGAATCACATGCAGTATCTGGTCCTACGAGCAAGAGTTGTTTTCTGGTAAGAAGAGTCACTATTGTGCTCCCATTGTCATCCACAGGGCAAATCACACTGGCATCTGTTCCCAGCATGTACAGTGTATTGGACTGAAGAGGATCTACTGTTCTTGTCAGTTTCCTAAGCAGAGTTTAACTAGATATGGACCGTGTGTGTAGGAAGCACAGTTCTTTTGTTCTGAGAATGCTCACTGTTCTGGCCCTATAGGAAACACATTAGAGTAGAAGAGTGCTCCTTTCTCAATCCAGAGTGTGTTTCTTGTAAGTCGAGCTATCGTTTGTTTCCCAGTCCTAAATAGAGTTGAATCCCATGCAGTTTCTGGTCCTATCAGCAAGAGTTGTTTTCTGATAAGAAGAGTCACTATTGCGCTCCTATTGCCATACACAGTACAAATAGCACTCGCGTCTGTTCCCAGCTAGGACAGTGTATTGGACTGAGGAGGAGCTACCGTTCTTGTCAGTTTCCTAAGCAGAGTTGAACTAGATATGGCCCGTGTGTGTAGGAAGCACAGTTCTTTTGTTCTGAGCAAGCTCACTGTTCGGACCCCATAGGAAACACAGTAGAGTAGAAGACTGCTCTTTTCTCAAAAGCAGAGTGTGTTTCTTGTAAGGCGAGCTAGCGTTTGTTTACCATTCCTAAATGGATTTGAAATACATGCAGTTTCTGGTCCTACGAGCAAGAGATGTTTTCTGGTAAGAAGAGTCACTATTGCGCTCCCATTGTCATAAACAGGGCAAATAGAACTGGCATCTGTTCCAGGCAAATACAGTGTATTGGACTGAATCGGAGCTACTGTTCTTGTCAGTTTCCTAAGCAGAATTGAACTAGATATGGCCGTATTTGTAGGAATCACAGTTCTTTTGTTCTGAGCAAACTCACTGTTCTGCCCCTATAAGAAACACAGTAGAGTAGAAGAGTGCTCTTTTCTCAAAAGCAGAGTGTGTTTCTTGTAAGGCAAGCTAGCGTTTGTTTCCCAGTACTAAATGGAGATGAATCACATCTTGTTTTTGGTCCTACGAGCAAGAGTTGTTTTCTGGTAAGGAAAGTCACTATTGCCCTCCCATTGTCAGACACAGTGCAAATAGCACTCTCGTCTCTTCCCAGCAAGTACAGTGTATTTGACTGAAGAGGATCTACTGTTCTTGTCAGTTTCCTAAGCAGAATTGAACTAGATATGGCCGTATTTGTAGGAAGCACAGTTCTTTTGTTCTGAGCAAACTCACTGTTCTGGCCCTATAGGAAAAAATTAGAGTAGAAGTGTGCTCTTTTCTCAAAAGCAGAGTGTGTTTCTTGTAAGGCGAGCTAGCGTTTGTTTCCCAGTCTGAAATGGAGTTGAATCACATGCAGTTTTTGGTCCTATGAGCAAGAGTTGTTTTCTGATAAGGAAAGACACTCTTGCGCTCCCATTGCCATACACAGTGCAAATAGCACTCGCGTCTGTTCCCAGCAAGTACAGTGTATTGGACTGAAGCGGAACTACTGTTCTTGTCAGTTTTCTAAGCAGAGTTGAACTAGATATGGGCCCTGTGTGTAGGAAGCACTGTTCTTTTGTTCTGAGCAAGCTCACTGTTCGGACCCCCGAGGAAACACAGTAGAGTAGAAGAGTGCTCTTTTCTCAAAAGCAGAGTGTGTTTCTTATAAGGCGAGCTAGTGTTTGTTTCCAATTCCTAAATGGAGTTGAATCACATGCTGTTTTTGGTCCTACGAGCAAGAGTTGTTTTCTGGTAAGGAAAGTCACTATTTCGCTCCCAATGCCATACACAGTGCAAATAGCACTCGCGTCTGTTCCCAGCAAGTACAATGTATTGGACTGAAGAGGAGCTACTGTTCTTGTCAGTTTCCTAAGCAGAATTGAACTAGATATGGCCGTATTTGTAGGAATCACAGTTCTTTTGTTCTGAGCAAACTCACTGTTCTGGCCCTACAGGAAAAACAGTAGAGTAGAAGAGTGCTCTTTTCTCAAAATCAGAGAGTCTTTCTTGTAAGGCGAGCTAGTGTTTGTTTCCCAGGCAGAAATGGAGTTGAATCCCATGCAGTTTCTTGTCCTATGAGTAAGAATTGTTTTATGATAAGAAGAGTCACTATTGTGCTCTTATTGCCATACACAGGGCAAATAGCACTCGCGTCTGTTCCCAGCTAGTACAGTGTATTGGACTGAAGAGGAGCTACCGTTCTTGTCAGTTTCCTAAGCAGAGTTGAACTAGATATGGCCCGTGTGTGTAGGAAGCACAGTTCTTTTGTTCTGAGCAAGCTCACTGTTCGGACCCCATAGGAAACACAGTAGAGTAGAAGACTGCTCTTTTCTCAAAAGCAGAGTGTGTTTCTTGTAAGGCAAGCTAGCGTTTGTTTCCCAGTCCTAAATGGAGTTGAATCACATCCAGTTATTGGTCCTACGAGCAAGAGTTGTTTTCTGGTAATAAAGTCACTATTGAGCTCCCATTGCCATACACAGTGCAAATAGCACTCGAATCTGTTCCCAGCAAGTACAGTGTATTGGACTGAAGCGTAGCTACTGTTCTTGTCAGTTTCCTAAGCAGAGAAGCAGAGTTGAACTAGATATGGCTCCTGTGTGTAGGAAGCACAGTTCTTTTGTTCTGAGCAAGCTCACTGTTCACACCCCATAGGAAACACAGTAGAGTAGAAGAGTGCTCTTTTCTCAAAAGCAGAGTGTGTTTCTTGTAAGGCGAGGTAGCATTTGTTTCCCAGTCCTAAATGGAGCTGAATCACATGCAGTTTCTGGTCCTATGAGCAAGAGTTGTTTTCTGGTAAGGAAAGTCACTATTGTGTCCCATTTCCATACACAGTTCAAATAGCACTCGAGACTGTTCCCAGCAATTACAGTGTATTGGACTGAAGAGGAGCTACCGTTCTTGTCAGTTTCCTAAGCAGAGTTGAACTAGATATGACCCGTGTGTGTAGGAAGCACAGTTCTTTTGTTCTGAGCAAGCTCACTGTTCGGACCCCATAGGAAACACAGTAGAGTAGAAGACTGCTCTTTTCTCAAAAGCAGAGTGTGTTTCTTGTAAGGCGAGCTAGCGTTTGTTTCCCAGTCCTAAATGGAGTTGAATCACATGCAGTTCTTGGTCCTACGAGCAAGAGTTGTTTTCTGGTAATAAAGTCACTGTTGCGCTCCCATTGCCATACACAGTGTAAATAGCACTCGCATCTGTTCCCAGGAAGTACAGTGTATTGGACTGAAGCGTAGCTACTGTTCTTGTCAGTTTCCTAAGCAGAGTTGAATTAGATATGGCCCGTGTGTGTAGGAAGCCCAGTTCTTTTGTTCTGAGCAAGCTCACTGTTCGGACCCCATAGGATACACAGTCGAGTAGAAGAGTGCTCTTTTCTCAAAAGCAGAGTGTGTTTCTTGTTAGGCGAGCTAGCGTTTGTTTCCCAGTCCTAAATGGAGTTGAATCACATGCAGATTCTTGTCCGACGAGCAAGAGTTGTTTTCTGGTAATAAGAGTCACTATTGCGCTCCCATTGTCATACACAGGGCAAATAGCACTGGCGTCTGTTCCCAGCATGTACAGTGTATTGGACTGAACAGGAGCTACTGTTCTTTTCAGTTTCCTAAGCAGAATTGAACTAGATATGGCAGTATTTGTAGGAAGCACAGTTCTTTTGTTCCGAGCAAGCTCACTCTTCTGGCCCTATAGGAAACACAGTAGAGTAGAAGAGTGCTCTTTTTTAAAAGCAGAGTGTGTTTCTTGTAAGGCGAGCTAGCATTTGTTTCCCAGTCCTAAACGGAGTTGAATCACATGCTGTTTTTGGTCCTATGAGCAAGAGTTGTTTTCTGGTAAGGAAAGTCACTATTGCGCTCCCATTTCCATACTCAGTGCAAATAGCACTCGAGTCTGTTCCCCGCAAGTACAGTGTATTGGACTGAAGCGGAGCTACTGTTCTTGTCAGTTTCCTAAGCAGAGTTGAACTAGATATGGTCCATGTGTGTAGGAAGCACAGTTCTTTTGTTCTGAGCAAATTCACAGTTCTGGCCCAATAGGAAACACACTAGAGTAGAAGAGTGCTCTTTTCTCAAAAGCAGAGTGTGTTTCTTGTAATGCGAGCTGGCATTTGTTTCCCAGTCCTAAATGGAGTTGAATCACATGCAGTTTTTGGTCCTACGACCAAGAGTTTTTTTCTGTTAAGGAAAGTCATTATTGTGCTCCCATTTCCATACACAGTGCAAAAAGCACTCGCTACTGTTCCCAGCAATTACAGTGTATTGGACTGAAGCGGAGCTACTGTTCTTGTCAGTTTCCTAAGCAGAGTTGAACTAGATATGGCCCCTGTGTGTAGGAAGCACAGTTCTTTTGTTCTGAGCAAGCTCACTATTTGGACCCCATAGGAAACACAGTAGAGTAGAAGAGTGCTCTTTTCTCAAAATCAGAGAGTCTTTCTTATAAGGCGAGCTAGTGTTTGTTTCCCAGTCAGAAATGGAGTTGAATCCCATGCAGTTTCTTGTCCTATGAGTAAGAGTTGTTTTCTGATAAGAAGAGTCACTATTGTGCTCCTATTGCCATACACAGTGCAAATAGCACTCGCGTCTGTTCCCAGCAAGTACAGTGTATTGGACTGAAGCGGAGCTACTGTTCTTGTCAGTTTCCTAAGCAGAGTTGAACTAGATATTGCCCCTGTGTGTAGGAAGCACAGTTCTTTTGTTCTGAGCAAGCTCACTGTTCTGACCCCATAGGAAACACAGTAGAGTAGAAGACTGCTCTTTTCTCAAAAGCAGAGTGTGTTTCTTGTAAAGCGAGCTAGCATTTGTTTCCCAGTCCTAAATGGAGTTGAATCACATGCAGTTTTTGGTCCTATGAGCAAGAGTTGTTTTCTGATAAGGAAAGACACTCTTGCGCTCCCATTGCCATACACAGTGCAAATAGCACTCGCGTCTGTTCCCAGCAAGTACAGTGTATTGGACTGAAGCGGAACTACTGTTCTTGTCAGTTTTCTAAGCAGAGTTGAACTAGATATGGGCCCTGTGTGTAGGAAGCACTGTTCTTTTGTTCTGAGCAAGCTCACTGTTCGGACCCCCGAGGAAACACAGTAGAGTAGAAGAGTGCTCTTTTCTCAAAAGCAGAGTGTGTTTCATGTAAGGCAAGCTAGCGTTTGTTTCCCAGTCCTAAATGGAGTTGAATCACATGCAGTTTTTGGTCCTACGAGCAAGAGTTGTTTTCTGGTAAGGAAAGTCACTATTGTGTTCCCAATGCCATACACAGTGCAAATAGCACTG
>NW_026735402.1:0-131055 GCF_949786415.1 Peromyscus eremicus
AAAAAAAGAACTGTGCTTCCTACACACACGGGCAATATCTAGTTCAACTCTTCTTAGGAAACTGAAAAGAACAGTAGCTCCTCTTCAGTCCAATACACTGTACTTGCTGGGAACAGATGCCAGTGCTATTTGCACTGTGTATGGCAATGGGAGCGCAATAGTAACTTTCCTTACCAGAAAACAACTCTTGCTTGTAGGACCAGAAACTGCATGTGATTCAACTCCATTTAGGACTGGGAAACAAACGCTAGCTCGCCTTACAAGAAACACACTCTGATTTAGAGAAAAGAGCACTCTTCTACTCTACTGTGTTTCCTATCAGGTCCAAACAGAGAGCTTGCTCAGAACAAAAGAACTGTGCTTCCTACACACACGGACCATATGTAGTTCAACTCTGCTTAGGAAACTGACAAGAGCAGTAGCTCCTCTTCAGTCCAATACACTGTACTTGCTGGGAACAGACGCGAGTGCTATTTGCACTGTGTATGGCAATGAGAGCGCAATAGTGACTTTCCTTACCAGAAAACAACTATTGCTCGTAGGACAAAAAACTGCATGTGACTCAACTCCACTTAGGACTGAAAAACAAACTCTAGCTCGCCTTACAAGAAACATACTCTGCTTTTGAGAAAAGAGCAGTATTCTACTCTAATGTGTTTCCTATGGGGTCCAAACAGTGAGCTTGCTCAGAACAAAAGAACTGTGCTTCCTACACACACGGACCATATGTAGTTCAACTCTGCTTAGGAAACTGACAAGAACAGGATCTCCTCTTCAGTCCAATACACTGTACTTTCTGGGAACAGACGCGAGTGCTATTTGCACTGTGTATGGCAATGAGAGCGCAATAGTGACTTTCCTTACCAGAAAACAACTCTTGCTCGTAGGACCAGAAACTGCATGTGATTCAACGCCATTTAGGCCTGGGAAACAAATGCTAGCTCGCCTTACATGAAACACTCTCTGCTTTTTAGAAAAGAGCACTCTTCTACTCTACTGTGTTTCCTATGGGGTCCAAACAGTGATCTTGCTCAGAACAAACGAACTGTGCTTCCTACACGCATGAACGATATCTAGTTCAACTCTGCTTAGGAAACTGACAAGCACAGTAGCTACTATTCAGTCCAATACACTGTACATGCTGGGAACAGACGCGAGTGCTATTTGCACTGTGTGTGGCAAAGGGAGCGCAATAGTGACTTTCCTTACCAGAAAACAACTCTTGCTCGTAGGACCAAAAACTGTCTGTGACACAACTCCATTTAGGACTGGGAAACAAACGCGAGCTCGACTTACACGAAACACACTCTGCTTTAGAGAAAAGAGCACTCTTCTACTCTACTGTGTTTCGTATAGGGCCAGAAAAGTGAGCTTGCTCAGAACAAAAGAACTGTGCTTCCTACACACACGGGCCATATCTAGTTCAACTCTGCTTAGTAAACTGACAAGAACAGTAGCTCCTCTTCAGTCCGATACACTGTACTTGCTGAGAACAGATGCGATTGCTATTTGCACTGTGAATGGCAATTGGAGCACAATAGTGACTCGTCTTACCAGAAAACAACTCTTGCTCGTAGTACCAGAAACTGCATGGGATTCAACTCCATTTAGGACAGCGGAACAAACGCTAGCTCGCCTTACAAGAAACACACTCTGCTTTAGAGAAAAGAGCACTCTTCTACTCTACTGTGTTTCCTATGGGGTCCAAACAGTGAGCTTGCTCAGAACAAAAGAACTGTGCTTCCTACACACAAGGACCATATGTAGTTCAACTCTGCTTAGGAAACTCACAAGAACAGTAGCTCCTATTCAGTCCAATACACTGTACTTGCTGGGAACAGACACGAGTGCTATTTGCCCTGTGTATGGTAATGGGAGCGCAATAGTGACTTTCCTTAAAAGAAAACAACTCTTGCTCGTAGGACCAGAAACTGCATGTGATTCAACTCCATATAGGACTGGGAAACAAAAGATAGCTTGCCTTACAAAAACACACTCTGCTTTAGAGAAAAGAGCCCTCTTCTACTCTACTGTGTTTCCTATAGGGCCAGAAAAGTGAGCTTGCTCAGAAAAAAAGAACTGTGCTTCCTACACACACGGGCCATATCTAGTTCAACTCTGCTTTGGAAACTGACAAGAAGAGTAACTCCTCTTCAGTCCGATACACTGTACTTGCTGAGAACAGATGCGAGTGCTATTTGCACTGTGAATGGCAATTGGAGCACAATAGTGACTCCTCTTACCAGAAAACAACTCTTGCTCGTAGGACAAAAAACTGCATGTGACTCAACTCCATTTAGGACTGGGAAACAAACTCTAGCTCGCCTTACAAGAAACACACTCTGCTTTTGAGAAAAGAGCAGTATTCTACTCTAATGTGTTTCCTATAGGGCCAGAACATTGAGCTTGCTCAGAAAAAAAGAACTGTGCTTCCTACACACACGGGCAATATCTAGTTCAACTCTTCTTAGGAAACTGAAAAGAACAGTAGCTCCTCTTCAGTCCAATACACTGTACTTGCTGGGAACAGATGCCAGTGCTATTTGCACTGTGTATGGCAATGGGAGCGCAATAGTAACTTTCCTTACCAGAAAACAACTCTTGCTTGTAGGACCAGAAACTGCATGTGATTCAACTCCATTTAGGACTGGGAAACAAACGCTAGCTCGCCTTACAAGAAACAAACTCTGATTTAGAGAAAAGAGCACTCTTCTACTCTACTGTGTTTCCTATCGGGTCCAAACAGAGAGCTTGCTCAGAACAAAAGAACTGTGCTTCCTACACACACGGACCATATGTAGTTCAACTCTGCTTAGGAAACTGACAAGAACAGTAGCTCCTCTTCAGTCCAATACACTGTACTTGCTGGGAACAGACACGAGTGCTATTTGCACTGTGTATGGCAATGAGAGCGCAATAGTGACTTTCCTTACCAGAAAACAACTATTGCTCGTAGGACAAAAAACTGCATGTGACTCAACTCCATTTAGGACTGAAAAACAAACTCTAGCTCGCCTTACAAGAAACATACTCTGCTTTTGAGAAAAGAGCAGTATTCTACTCTAATGTGTTTCCTATGGGGTCCAAACAGTGAGCTTGCTCAGAACAAAAGAACTGTGCTTCCTACACACACGGACCATATGTAGTTCAACTCTGCTTAGGAAACTGACAAGAACAGGATCTCCTCTTCAGTCCAATACACTGTACTTTCTGGGAACAGACGCGAGTGCTATTTGCACTGTGTATGGCAATGAGAGCGCAATAGTAACTTTCCTTACCAGAAAACAACTCTTGCTTGTAGGACCAGAAACTGCATGTGATTCAACTCCATTTAGGACTGGGAAACAAACGCTAGCTCGCCTTACAAGAAACACACTCTGATTTAGAGAAAAGAGCACTCTTCTACTCTACTGTGTTTCCTATCAGGTCCAAACAGAGAGCTTGCTCAGAACAAAAGAACTGTGCTTCCTACACACACGGACCATATGTAGTTCAACTCTGCTTAGGAAACTGACAAGAACAGTAGCTCCTCTTCAGTCCAATACACTGTACTTGCTGGGAACAGACGCGAGTGCTATTTGCACTGTGTATGGCAATGAGAGCGCAATAGTGACTTTCCTTACCAGAAAACAACTATTGCTCGTAGGACAAAAAACTGCATGTGACTCAACTCCATTTAGGACTGAAAAACAAACTCTAGCTCGCCTTACAAGAAACATACTCTGCTTTTGAGAAAAGAGCAGTATTCTACTCTAATGTGTTTCCTATGGGGTCCAAACAGTGAGCTTGCTCAGAACAAAAGAACTGTGCTTCCTACACACACGGACCATATGTAGTTCAACTCTGCTTAGGAAACTGACAAGAACAGGATCTCCTCTTCAGTCCAATACACTGTACTTTCTGGGAACAGACGCGAGTGCTATTTGCACTGTGTATGGCAATGAGAGCGCAATAGTGACTTTCCTTACCAGAAAACAACTCTTGCTCGTAGGACCAGAAACTGCATGTGATTCAACGCCATTTAGGACTGGGAAACAAATGCTAGCTCGCCTTACATGAAACACTCTCTGCTTTTTAGAAAAGAGCACTCTTCTACTCTACTGTGTTTCCTATGGGGTCCAAACAGTGAGCTTGCTCAGAACAAACGAACTGTGCTTCCTACACGCATGGACGATATCTAGTTCAACTCTGCTTAGGAAACTGACAAGCACAGTAGCTACTATTCAGTCCAATACACTGTACATGCTGGGAACAGACGCGAGTGCTATTTGCACTGTGTGTGGAAAAGGAAGCGCAATAGTGACTTTCCTTACCAGAAAACAACTCTTGCTCGTAGGACCAAAAACTGTCTGTGACACAACTCCATTTAGGACTGGGAAACAAACGCGAGCTCGACTTACACGAAACACACTCTGCTTTAGAGAAAAGAGCACTCTTCTACTCTACTGTGTTTCGTATAGGGCCAGAAAAGTGAGCTTGCTCAGAACAAAAGAACTGTGCTTCCTACACACACGGGCCATATCTAGTTCAACTCTGCTTAGTAAACTGACAAGAACAGTAGCTCCTCTTCAGTCCGATACACTGTACTTGCTGAGAACAGATGCGATTGCTATTTGCACTGTGAATGGCAATTGGAGCACAATAGTGACTCGTCTTACCAGAAAACAACTCTTGCTCGTAGTACCAGAAACTGCATGGGATTCAACTCCATTTAGGACAGCGGAACAAACGCTAGCTCGCCTTACAAGAAACACACTCTGCTTTAGAGAAAAGAGCACTCTTCTACTCTACTGTGTTTCCTATGGGGTCCAAACAGTGAGCTTGCTCAGAAGAAAAGAACTGTGCTTCCTACACACATGGACCATATGTAGTTCAACTCTGCTTAGGAAACTCACAAGAACAGTAGCTCCTTTTCAGTCCAATACACTGTACTTGCTGGGAACAGACACGAGTGCTATTTGCCCTGTGTATGGTAATGGGAGCGCAATAGTGACTTTCCTTAAAAGAAAACAACTCTTGCTCGTAGGACCAGAAACTGCATGTGATTCAACTCCATATAGGACTGGGAAACAAAAGATAGCTTGCCTTACAAAAACACACTCTGCTTTAGAGAAAAGAGCACTCTTCTACTCTACTGTGTTTCCTATAGGGCCAGAAAAGTGAGCTTGCTCAGAAAAAAAGAACTGTGCTTCCTACACACACGGGCCATATCTAGTTCAACTCTGCTTTGGAAACTGACAAGAAGAGTAACTCCTCTTCAGTCCGATACACTGTACTTGCTGAGAACAGATGCGAGTGCTATTTGCACTGTGAATGGCAATTGGAGCACAATAGTGACTCCTCTTACCAGAAAACAACTCTTGCTCGTAGGACAAAAAACTGCATGTGACTCAACTCCATTTAGGACTGGGAAACAAACTCTAGCTCGCCTTACAAGAAACACACTCTGCTTTTGAGAAAAGAGCAGTATTCTACTCTAATGTGTTTCCTATAGGGCCAGAACATTGAGCTTGCTCAGAAAAAAAGAACTGTGCTTCCTACACACACGGGCAATATCTAGTTCAACTCTTCTTAGGAAACTGAAAAGAACAGTAGCTCCTCTTCAGTCCAATACACTGTACTTGCTGGGAACAGATGCCAGTGCTATTTGCACTGTGTATGGCAATGGGAGCGCAATAGTAACTTTCCTTACCAGAAAACAACTCTTGCTTGTAGGACCAGAAACTGCATGTGATTCAACTCCATTTAGGACTGGGAAACAAACGCTAGCTCGCCTTACAAGAAACAAACTCTGATTTAGAGAAAAGAGCACTCTTCTACTCTACTGTGTTTCCTATCGGGTCCAAACAGAGAGCTTGCTCAGAACAAAAGAACTGTGCTTCCTACACACACGGACCATATGTAGTTCAACTCTGCTTAGGAAACTGACAAGAACAGTAGCTCCTCTTCAGTCCAATACACTGTACTTGCTGGGAACAGACGCGAGTGCTATTTGCACTGTGTATGGCAATGAGAGCGCAATAGTGACTTTCCTTACCAGAAAACAACTATTGCTCGTAGGACAAAAAACTGCATGTGACTCAACTCCATTTAGGACTGAAAAACAAACTCTAGCTCGCCTTACAAGAAACATACTCTGCTTTTGAGAAAAGAGCAGTATTCTACTCTAATGTGTTTCCTATGGGGTCCAAACAGTGAGCTTGCTCAGAACAAAAGAACTGTGCTTCCTACACACACGGACCATATGTAGTTCAACTCTGCTTAGGAAACTGACAAGAACAGGATCTCCTCTTCAGTCCAATACACTGTACTTTCTGGGAACAGACGCGAGTGCTATTTGCACTGTGTATGGCAAGGAGAGCGCAATAGTAACTTTCCTTACCAGAAAACAACTCTTGCTTGTAGGACCAGAAACTGCATGTGATTCAACTCCATTTTGGACTGGGAAACAAACGCTAGCTCGCCTTACAAGAAACACACTCTGATTTAGAGAAAAGAGCACTCTTCTACTCTACTGTGTTTCCTATCAGGTCCAAACAGAGAGCTTGCTCAGAACAAAAGAACTGTGCTTCCTACACACACGGACCATATGTAGTTCAACTCTGCTTAGGAAACTGACAAAAACAGTAGCTCCTCTTCAGTCCAATACACTGTACTTGCTGGGAACAGACGCGAGTGCTATTTGCACTGTGTATGGCAATGAGAGCGCAATAGTGACTTTCCTTACCAGAAAACAACTATTGCTCGTAGGACAAAAAACTGCATGTGACTCAACTCCATTTAGGACTGAAAAACAAACTCTAGCTCGCCTTACAAGAAACATACTCTGCTTTTGAGAAAAGAGCAGTATTCTACTCTAATGTGTTTCCTATGGGGTCCAAACAGTGAGCTTGCTCAGAACAAAAGAACTGTGCTTCCTACACACACGGACCATATGTAGTTCAACTCTGCTTAGGAAACTGACAAGAACAGGATCTCCTCTTCAGTCCAATACACTGTACTTTCTGGGAACAGACGCGAGTGCTATTTGCACTGTGTATGGCAATGAGAGCGCAATAGTGACTTTCCTTACCAGAAAACAACTCTTGCTCGTAGGACCAGAAACTGCATGTGACTCAACGCCATTTAGGACTGGGAAACAAATGCTAGCTCGCCTTACATGAAACACTCTCTGCTTTTTAGAAAAGAGCACTCTTCTACTCTACTGTGTTTCCTATGGGGTCCAAACAGTGAGCTTGCTCAGAACAAACGAACTGTGCTTCCTACACGCATGGACGATATCTAGTTCAACTCTGCTTAGGAAACTGACAAGCACAGTAGCTACTATTCAGTCCAATACACTGTACATGCTGGAAACAGACGCGAGTGCTATTTGCACTGTGTGTGGCAAAGGGAGCGCAATAGTGACTTTCCTTACCAGAAAACAACTCTTGCTCGTAGGACCAAAAACTGTCTGTGACACAACTCCATTTAGGACTGGGAAACAAACGCGAGCTCGACTTACACGAAACACACTCTGCTTTAGAGAAAAGAGCACTCTTCTACTCTACTGTGTTTCGTATAGGGCCAGAAAAGTGAGCTTGCTCAGAACAAAAGAACTGTGCTTCCTACACACACGGGCCATATCTAGTTCAACTCTGCTTAGTAAACTGACAAGAACAGTAGCTCCTCTTCAGTCCGATACACTGTACTTGCTGAGAACAGATGCGATTGCTATTTGCACTGTGAATGGCAATTGGAGCACAATAGTGACTCGTCTTACCAGAAAACAACTCTTGCTCGTAGTACCAGAAACTGCATGGGATTCAACTCCATTTAGGACAGTGGAACAAACGCTAGCTCGCCTTACAAGAAACACACTCTGCTTTAGAGAAAAGAGCACTCTTCTACTCTACTGTGTTTCCTATGGGGTCCAAACAGTGAGCTTGCTCAGAACAAAAGACTGTGCTTCCTACACACAAGGACCATATGTAGTTCAACTCTGCTTAGGAAACTCACAAGAACAGTAGCTCCTTTTCAGTCCAATACACTGTACTTGCTGGGAACAGACACGAGTGCTATTTGCCCTGTGTATGGTAATGGGAGCGCAATAGTGACTTTCCTTAAAAGAAAACAACTCTTGCTCGTAGGACCAGAAACTGCATGTGATTCAACTCCATATAGGACTGGGAAACAAAAGATAGCTTGCCTTACAAAAACACACTCTGCTTTAGAGAAAAGAGCACTCTTCTACTCTACTGTGTTTCCTATAGGGCCAGAAAAGTGAGCTTGCTCAGAAAAAAAGAACTGTGCTTCCTACACACACGGGCCATATCTAGTTCAACTCTGCTTTGGAAACTGACAAGAAGAGTAACTCCTCTTCAGTCCGATACACTGTACTTGCTGAGAACAGATGCGAGTGCTATTTGCACTGTGAATGGCAATTGGAGCACAATAGTGACTCCTCTTACCAGAAAACAACTCTTGCTCGTAGGACAAAAAAATGCATGTGACTCAACTCCATTTAGGACTGGGAAACAAACTCTAGCTCGCCTTACAAGAAACACACTCTGCTTTTGAGAAAAGAGCAGTATTCTACTCTAATGTGTTTCCTATAGGGCCAGAACATTGAGCTTGCTCAGAAAAAAAGAACTGTGCTTCCTACACACACGGGCAATATCTAGTTCAACTCTTCTTAGGAAACTGAAAAGAACAGTAGCTCCTCTTCAGTCCAATACACTGTACTTGCTGGGAACAGATGCCAGTGCTATTTGCACTGTGTATGGCAATGGGAGCGCAATAGTAACTTTCCTTACCAGAAAACAACTCTTGCTTGTAGGACCAGAAACTGCATGTGATTCAACTCCATTTAGGACTGGGAAACAAACGCTAGCTCGCCTTACAAGAAACAAACTCTGATTTAGAGAAAAGAGCACTCTTCTACTCTACTGTGTTTCCTATCGGGTCCAAACAGAGAGCTTGCTCAGAACAAAAGAACTGTGCTTCCTACACACACGGACCATATGCAGTTCAACTCTGCTTAGGAAACTGACAAGAACAGTAGCTCCTCTTCAGTCCAATACACTGTACTTGCTGGGAACAGACGCGAGTGCTATTTGCACTGTGTATGGCAATGAGAGCGCAATAGTGACTTTCCTTACCAGAAAACAACTATTGCTCGTAGGACAAAAAACTGCATGTGACTCAACTCCATTTAGGACTGAAAAACAAACTCTAGCTCGCCTTACAAGAAACATACTCTGCTTTTGAGAAAAGAGCAGTATTCTACTCTAATGTGTTTCCTATGGGGTCCAAACAGTGAGCTTGCTCAGAACAAAAGAACTGTGCTTCCTACACACACGTGCCATATCTAGTTCAACTCTGCTTAGGAAACTGACAAGAACAGGATCTCCTCTTCAGTCCAATACACTGTACTTTCTGGGAACAGACGCGAGTGCTATTTGCACTGTGTATGGCAATGAGAGCGCAATAGTGACTTTCCTTACCAGCAAACAACTCTTTCTCATAGGACCAGAAACTGCATGTGATTCAACTCCATTTAGGACTGGGAAACAAACGATAGCTTGCCTTACAAAAACACACTCTGCTTTTGAGAAAAGAGCACTCTTCTTCTCTACTGTGTTTCCTATGGGGTCCGAACAGTGAGCTTGCTCAGAACAAAAGAACTGTGCTTCCTACACACACGGCCATATCTAGTTCAATTCTGCTTAGTAACCTGACAAGAACAGTAGATCCTGTTCAGTCCAATACACTGTACTTGCTGCGAACAGACGCCAGTACTATTTGTCCTGTGTATGGAAATGGCAGCACAATAGTGACTATTCTTATTATAAAACAACTCTTGCTCATAGGACAGAAACTGCATGTGATTCCACTCCATTTAGGATGGGAAACAAACGCTAGCTCGCCTTACAAGAAACACACTCTGCTTTAGAGAAAAGAGCACTCTTCTACTCTACTGTGTTTCCTATGGCTTACAAACAGTGAGCATGCTCAGAACAAAAGTACTGTGCTTCCTACACACAAGGACCATATGTAGTTCAACTCTGCTTAGGAAACTGACAAGAACAGTAGCTCCTATTCAGTCCAATACACTGTGCTTGCTGGGCAAAGACGGGAGTGCTATTTGCCCTGTGTAGGGCAATGGGAGCGCAATAGTGACTTTCCTTACCAGAAAACAACTCTTGTTCGTAGGACCAGAAACTGCATGTGATTCAACTCCATTTAGGACTAGGAAACAAACGCTAGCTCGCCTTACAAGAACCAAACTCTGCTTTTGAGAAAAGAGCAATCTACTACTCTACTGTGTTTCCTATACTGCCAGAACTGTGAGCTTGCTCAGAACATAAGAACTGTGCTTCCTACACACACGGGCAATATCTAGTTCAACTCTGCTTAGGAAACTGACAAGAACAGTAGCTCCTCTTCAGTCCAATACACTGTACTTGCTGGGTACAGATGCCAGTGCTATTTGCACTGTGTATGGCAATGGGAGCGCAATAGTAACTTTCCTTACCAGAAAACAACTCTTGCTTATAGGACCAGAAACTGCATGTGATTCAACTCCATTTAGGACTGGGAAACAAACGCTGGCTCACATTACAAGAAACACACTCTGCTTTAGAGAAAAGAGCACTCTTCTACTCTACTGTGTTTCCTATGGGGTCAAAACAGAGAGCTTGGTCAGAACAAAAGAACTGTGCTTCCTACACACACGGACCATATGTAGTTCAACTCTGCTTAGGAAACTGACAAGAACAGTATCTCCTCTTCAGTCCAATACACTGTACTTGCTGGGAACAGACGCGAGTGCTATTTGCACTGTGTATGGCAATGAGAGCGCAATAGTGACTTTCCTTACCAGAAAACAACTCTTGCTCGTAGGACAAAAAACTGCATGTGACTCAACTCCATTTAGGACTGGGAAACAAACGCTAGCTCGCCTTACAAGAAACATACTCTGCTTTTGAGAAAAGAGCAGTATTCTACTCTAATGTGTTTCCTATGGGGTCCAAACAGTGAGCTTGCTCAGAACAAAAGAACTGTGCTTCCTACACACATGGACCATATCTAGCTCAAGTGTGCTTAAGAAACTGACAAGAACAGCAGCTCCTCTTCAGTCCAATACACTGTAATTGCTGGGAACAGACGCGAGTGCTATTTGCCCTGTGTATGGCAATGAGAGCGCAATAGTAACTTTCCTTACCAGAAAACAACTCTTGCTCGTAGGAACACAAACTGCATGTGATTCAACGCCATTTAGGACTGGGAAACAAATGCTAGCTCGCCTTACATGAAACATTCTCTGCTTTTTAGAAATGAGCACTCTTCTACTCTACTGTGTTTCCTATGGGGTCCAAAAGTGAGCTTGCTCAGAACAAAAGAACTGCGCTTCCTACACACACGGCCATATCTAGTTCAATTCTGCTTAGGAACCTGACAAGAACAGTAGATCCTCTTCAGTCCAATACACTGTACTTGCTGTGAACAGATGCCAGTGCTATTTGTCCTGTGTATGGCAATTCCAGCGCAAAAGTGAATGTTCTTACCAGAAAACAACTCTTGCTCGTAGGACCACACACTACATGTGATTCAACGCCATTTAGGACTGGGAAACAAATGCTAGCTCGCCTTACAAGAAACACACTCTGCTTCTGAGAAAAGAGCACTCTTCTACTCTACTGTGTTTCCTATGGGGTCCAAACAGTGAGCTTGCTCAGAACAAAAGAACTGTGCATCCTACACACGGGCCATATCTAGTTCAACTCTGCTTAGGAAACTGACAAGAACATTAGCTCCTCTTCAGTCCAATACACTGTACTTGCGGGGAAGAGACGCGAGTGCTATTTGCACTGTGTATGGCAATTGGAGCACAATAGTGACTCGTTTTACCAGAAAACAACGCTTGCTCGTAGGACAAAAAACTGCATGTGACTCAACTCCATTTAGGTCTGGGAAACAAACGCTAGCTCACCTTACAAGAAACGCACTCTGCTTTTGAGAAAAGAGCACTCTTCTACTCTACTGTGTTTCCTATGGGGTCCGGAGAGTGAGCTTTCTCAGAACAAAAGAACTGTGCTTCCTACACACACCGCCATATCTATTTCAATTCTGCTTAGAAACCTGACAAGAACAGTAGCTCTTCTTCATTCCAATACACTGTACTGCTGGGAACAGAAGCCAGTGCTCTTTGTCCTGTGTATGGCAATGGCAGCGCAATAGTGACTATTCTTATCATAAAACAACTCTTGCTCGTAACACCAGAAACTGCATATGATTCAACACCATTTAGGACTGGGAAACAAACGCTAGCTCGCCTTACAAGAAATACAATCTGCTTTAGAGAAAAGAGCACTCTTCTACTCTACTGTGTTTCCTATAGGGCCAGAACAGTGAGCTTGCTCAGAACAAAAGAACTGTGCTTCCTACACACAAGGACCATATCTAGTTCAACTCTGCTTAGGAAACTGACAAGAACAGTAGCTCCTCTTCAGTCCGTTCGATACACTGTACTTGCTGGGAACAGACGCGAGTGCTATTTGCACTGTGTATGGCAAAGGGAGCGCAATAGTGACTTTCCTTACCAGAAAACAACTCTTGCTCGTAGGACCAGAAACTACATGTGATTCAACTCCATTTAGGACTGGGAAACAAATGATAGCTTGCCTTACAAAAAACACACTCTGCTTTTGAGAAAAGAGCACTCTTCTACTCTACTGTGTTTCCTATTGGGTCCGAACAGTGAGCTTGCTCAGAACAAAAGAACTGTGCTTCCTACACACATGGACCATATCTAGTTCAACTCTGCTTAGGAAACTGACAAGAACAGTAGCTCCTATTCAGTCCAATAAGCTGTACATGCTGGGAACAGACGCGAGTGCTATTTGCCCTGTGTATGGCAATGGGAGCGCAATAGTGACTTTCCTTACCAGAAAACAACTCTTGTTCGTAGGACTAGAAACTGCATGTGATTCAACTCCATTTAGGACTAGGAAACAAACCCTAGCTCGCCTTACAAGAAACACACTCTGCTTTTCATAAATGAGCACTCCTCTACTCTACTGTGTTTCCTATGGGGTCCGAAGAGTGAGCTTGCTCAGAACAAAAGAACTGTGCTTCCTACACACACGGCCATAACTAGTACAATTCTGCTTAGGAACCTGACAAGAACAGTAGATCCTCTTCAGTCTAATACACTGTACTTGCTGGTAACAGACGCGAGTGCTATTTGCACTGTGTATGGCATTTGGAGCACAATAGTGACTCTTCTTACCAGAAAACAACTCTTGCTCGTAGGACCAAAAACTGTCTGTGACTCAACTCCATTTAGGACTGGGAAACAAACGCGAGCTTGCCTTACAAGAAACACACTCTGCTTTAGAGAAAAGAGCACTCTTCTACTCTAATGTGTTTCCTATAGGGCCAGAACAGTGAGCTTGCTCAGAACAAAAGAACTGTGCTTCCTACACACATGGACCATATCTAGTTCAACTCTGCTTAGTAAACTGACAAGAACAGTAGCTCCTCTTCAGTCCAATACACTGTACTTGCTGGGAAGAGACGCCAGTGCTATTTGCACTGTGTATGGCAATGAGAGCGCAATAGTGACTTTCCTTACCAGAAAACAACTCTTGCTCGTAGGAACACAAACTCCATGTGATTCAACGCCACTTAGGACTGGGAAACAAATGCTAGCTCGCCTTACAAGAAACACTCTCTGGTTTTGAGAAAAGAGCACTCTTCTACTCTACTGTGTTTCCTATGGGGTCCAAACAGTGAGCTTGCTCAGAACAAAAGAACTGTGCTTCCTACACACACGGACCATATGTAGTTCAACTCTGCTTAGGAAACTGACAAGAATAGTAGCTCCTCTTCAGTCCGATACACTGTACTTGCTGGGAACAGACGCGAGTGCTATTTGCAATGTTTATGGCAATGACAGCGCAATAGTGACTCTCCTTACCAGAAAACAACTCTTGCTCATAGGAACACAAACTGCATGTGATTCAACGCCATTTAGGACTGGGAAACAAATGCTAGCTCGCCTTACAAGAAACACTCTCTGCTTTTTAGAAAAGAGCACTCTTCTACTCTACTGTGTTTCCTATGGGGTCCAAACAGTGAGCTTGCTCAGAACAAAAGAACTGTGCTTCCTACACACATGGACCATATCTAGTTCAACTCTGCTTAGGAAACTGACAAGAACAGTAGCTCCTATTCAGTCCAATAAGCTGTACATGCTGGGAACAGACGCGAGTGCTATTTGCCCTGTGTATGGCAATGGGAGCAAAATAGTGACTTTCCTTACCAGAAAACAACTCTTGTTCGTAGGACTAGAAACTGCATGTGATTCAACTCCATTTAGGACTAGGAAACAAACCCTAGCTCGCCTTACAAGAAACACACTCTGCTTTTCATAAATGAGCACTCCTCTACTCTACTGTGTTTCCTATGGGGTCCGAAGAGTGAGCTTGCTCAGAACAAAAGAACTGTGCTTCCTACACACACGGCCATAACTAGTACAATTCTGCTTAGGAACCTGACAAGAACAGTAGATCCTCTTCAGTCTAATACACTGTACTTGCTGGGAACAGACGCCAGTGCTATTTGTCCTGTGTATGGCAATGTCAGCACAATAGTGACTATTCTTAACATAAAACAACTCTTGATCGTAGGACCAGAAACTGCATGTGATTCCACTCCATTTAGGCCTGGGAAACAAACGCTAGCTCGCCTTACAAGAAACACACTCTGCTTTTGAGAAAAGAGCACTCTTCTACTCTACTGTGTTTTCTATGGGGTCCAAACAGTGAGCTTGCTCAGAACAAAAGAACTGTGCTTCCTACACACATGGACCATATCTAGTTCAACTCTGCTTAGGAAACTGACAAGAACAGTAGCTTCTCTTCAGTCCAATACACTGTACATGGTGGGAACAGACGCGAGTGCTATTTGCACTGTGTATGGCATTTGGAGCGCAATAGTGACTCCTCTTACCAGAAAACAACTCTTGCTCGTAGGATCAAAAACTGTCTGTGACTCAACTCCATTTAGGACTGGGAAACGAACGCGAGCTTGCCTTACAAGAAACACACTCTGCTTTAGAGAAAAGAGCACTCTTCTACTCTAATGTGTTTCCTATAGGGCCAGAATAGTGAGCTTGCTCAGAACAAAAGAACTGTGCTTCCTACACACATGGACCATATCTAGTTCAACTCTGCTTAGTAAACTGACAAGAACAGTAGCTCCTCTTCAGTCCAATACACTGTACTTGCTGGGAAAAGACGCCAGTGCTATTTGCACTGTGTATGGCAATGAGAACGCAATAGTGACTTTCCTTACCAGAAAACAACTCTTGCTCGTAGGAACACAAACTCCATGTGATTCAACGCCACGTAGGACTGGGAAACAAATGCTAGCTCGCCTTGCAAGAAACACTCTCTGCTTTTTAGAAAAGAGCACTCTTCTAATCTACTGTGTTTCTTATGGGGTCCAAAAGTGAGCTTGCTCAGAACAAAAGAACTGTGCTTCCTACACACATGGACCATATCTAGTTCAACTCTGCTTAGGAAACTGACAAGAACAGTAGCTCCTATTCAGTCCAATACACTGTACATGCCTGGAACAGACGCGAGTGCTATTTGCACTGTGTATGGCATTTGGAGCACAATAGTGACTCTTCTTACCAGAAAACAACTCTTGCTCGTAGTACCAGAAACTGCATGGGATTCAACTCCATTTAGGACTGCGAAACAAACGCTAGCTCGCCTTACAAGAAACACACTCTGCTTTAGAGAAAAGAGCACTCTTCTACTCTACTGTGTTTCCTATGGGGTCCAAACAGTGAGCTTGCTCAGAACAAAAGAACTGTGCTTCCTACACACACGGACCATATGTAGTTCAACTCTGCTTAGGAAACTGACAAGAATAGTAGCTCCTCTTCAGTCCGATACACTGTACTTGCTGGGAACAGACGCGAGTGCTATTTGCACTGTGTACGGCAATGACAGCACAATAGTGACTCTCCTTACCAGAAAACAACTCTTGCTCATAGGAACACAAACTGCATGTGATTCAACGCCATTTAGAACTGGGAAACAAATGCTAGCTCGCCTTACAAGAAACACTCTCTGCTTTTTAGAAAAGAGCACTCTTCTACTCTACTGTGTTTCCTATGGGGTCCAAACAGTGAGCTTGCTCAGAACAAAAGAACTGTGCTTCCTACACACATGGACCATGTCTAGTTCAACTCTGCTTAGGAAACTGACAAGAACAGTAGCTCCTATTCAGTCCAATAAACTGTACATGCTGGGAACAGACATGAGTGCAATTTGCCCTGTGTATGGCAATGGGAGCGCAATAGTGACTTTCCTTACCAGAAATCAACTCTTGTTCGTAGGACTAGAAACTGCTTGTGATTCAACTCCATTTAGGACTAGGAAACAAACCCTAGCTCGCCTTACAAGAAACACACTCTGCTTTTCATAAATGAGCACTCCTCTACTCTACTGTGTTTCCTATGGGGTCCGAAGAGTGAGCTTGCTCAGAACAAAAGAACTGTGCTTCCTACACACACGGCCATAACTAGTACAATTCTGCTTAGGAACCTGACAAGAACAGTAGATCCTCTTCAGTCTAATACGCTGTACTTTCTGGGAACAGACGCGAGTGCTATTTGCACTGTGTATGGCATTTGGAGCACAATAGTGACTCTTCTTACCAGAAAACAACTCTTGCTCGTAGGACCAAAAACTGTCTGTGACTCAACTCCATTTAGGACTGGAAAACAAACGCGAGCTTGCCTTACAAGAAACACACTCTGCTTTAGAGAAAAGAGCACTCTTCTACTCTAATGTGTTTCCTATAGGGCCAGAACAGTGAGCTTGCTCAGAACAAAAGAACTGTGCTTCCTACACACATGGACCATATCTAGTTCAACTCTGCTTAGGAAACTGACAAGAACAGTAGCTTCTCTTCAGTTCAATACACTGTTCATGGTGGGAACAGACGCGAGTGCTATTTGCACTGTGTATGGCATTTGGAGCGCAATAGTGACTCTTCTTACCAGAAAACAACTCTTGCTCGTAGGACCAGAAACTGCATGTGATTCAACTCCATTTAGGACTGGGAAACAAACTCTAGCTTGCCTTACAAGAAACACACTCTGCTTTAGAGAAAAGAGCACTCTTCTACTCTAATGTGTTTCCTATAGGGCCAGAACAGTGAGCTTGCTCAGAACAAAAGAACTGTGCTTCCTACACACATGGACCATATCTAGTTCAACTCTGCTTAGTAAACTGACAAGAACAGTAGCTCCTCTTCAGTCCAATACACTGTACTTGCTGGGAAGAGACGCCAGTGCTATTTGCACTGTGTATGGCAATGAGAGCGCAATAGTGACTTTCCTTACCAGAAAACAACTCTTGCTCGTAGGAACACAAACTCCATGTGATTCAACGCCACTTAGGACTGGGAAACAAACGCTAGCTCGCCTTACAAGAAACACTCTCTGGTTTTGAGAAAAGAGCACTCTTCTACTCTACCGTGTTTCCTTTTGGGTCCGAACAGTGAGCTTGCTCAGAACAAAAGAACTGTGCTTCCTACACACACGGCCATATCTATTTCATTTCTGCTTAGGAACCTGACAAGAACAGTAGATCCTCTTCAGTCCAATACACTGTAGTTGCTGCGAACAGATGCCAGTGCTATTTGTCCTGTGTATGGCAATGGCAGCGCAATAGTGAATCTTCTTACCAGAAAACAACTCTTGCTCATAGGACCAAAAACTGCATGTGACTCATATCCATTTAGGACTGGGAAACAAACGCGAGCTCGCCTTACAAGAAACACACTCTGCTTTATAGAAAAGAGCACTCTTCTACTCTACTGTGTTTCCTATAGGGCCAGAACAGTGAGCTTGATCAGAACATAATAACTGTGCTCCCTAAACACACGGGCCATATCTAGTTCAACTCTGCTTAGGAAACTGACAAGAACAGTAGCTCCTCTTCAGTCCGATACACTGAACTTGCTGGGAACAGACGCGAGTGCTATTTGCACTGTGTATGGCAATGGCAGCGCAATAGTGAATCTTCTTACCAGAAAACAACTCTTGCTCGTAGGATCAGAAACTGCATGGGATTCAACTCCATTTAGGAATGCAGAACAAACGAAATCTCGCCTTACAAGAAACACACTCTGCTTCTGAGAAAAGAGCACTCTTCTACTCCACCGTGTTTCCTATGGGGTCCAAACAGTGAGCTTGCTCAGAACAAAAGAACTTTGCTTTCTACACACATCGACCATATCTAGTTCAACTCTGCTTAGGAAAATGACAAGAACAGTAGCTCCTCTTCAGTCCAATACACTGTACTTGCTGCGAACAGATCCCAGTGCTATTTGTCCTGTGTATGGCAATGGCAGAGCAATAGTGAATCTTCTTACCAGAAAACAACTCTTGCTCGTAGTACCAGAAACTGCATGGGATTCAACTCCATTTAGGACAGCAGAACAAACGTTAGCTCGCCTTACAAGAAACACACTCTGCTTTAGAGAAAAGAGCACTCTTCTACTCTACTGTGTTTCCTATGGGGTCCAAACAGTGAGCTTGCTCAGAACAAAGAACTGTGCTTCCTACACACATGGACCATATCTAGTTCAACTCTGCTTAGGAAACTGATAAGAACAGTAGCTCCTCTTCAGTCCGATACATTGTACTTGCTGGAAACAGACGCGAGTGCTATTTGCACTGTGTATGGCAAAGGGAGCGCAACAGTGACTTTCCTTACCAGAAAACAACTCTTGCTCGTAGGACCACACACTACATGTGATTCAACGCCATTTAGGACTGGGAAACAAATGCTAGCTCACCTTACAAGAAACACACTCTGCTTCTGAGAAAAGAGCACTCTTCTACTCTACTGTGTTTCCTATGGGGTCCAAACAGTGAGCTTGCTCAGAACAAAAGAACTTTGTTTCCTACACACATCGACCATATCTAGTTCAACTCTGCTTAGGAAACTGACAAGAACAGTACCTCCTCTTCAGTCCAATACACTGTACTAGCGGGGAAGAAACGCGAGTGCTATTTGCACTGTGTATGGCAATTGGAGCACAATAGTGACTCGTCTTACAAGAAAACAACTCTTGCTCGTAGGACAAAAAACTGCATGTGACTCAACTCCATTTAGGTCTGGGAAACAAACGCTAGCTCACCTTACAAGAAACACACTCTGCTTTTGAGAAAAGAGCACTCTTCTACTCTACTGTGTTTCCTATGGGGTCCGAACAGTGAGCTTTCTCAGAACAAAAGAACTGTGCTTCCTACACACACAGCCATATCTAGTTCAATTCTGCTTAGGAACCTGACAAGAACAGTAGCTCCTCTTCAGTCCAATACACTGTACTGCTGGGAACAGAAGCCAGTGCTCTTTGTCCTGTGTATGGCAATGGGAGTGCAATAGTGACTATTCTTATCATAAAACAACTCTTGCTCGTAGGACCAGAAACTGCATGTGATTCAACTCCGTTTAGGACTGGGAAACAAATGCTAGCTCGCCTTACATGAAACACTCTCTGCTTTTGAGAAAAGAGCACTCTTCTACTCTACTGTGTTTCCTATGGGGTCCAAAGAGTGAGCTTGCTCAAAACAAAGAACTGTGCTTCCTACACACATGGACCATATCTAGTTCAACTCTGCTTAGGAAACTGACAAGAACAGTAGCTCCTCTTCAGTCCGATACACTGTACTTGCTGGGAACATAAGCGAGTGCTATTTGCATTGTGTATGGCAAAGGGAGCACAATAGTGACTTTCCTTACCAGAAAACAACTCTTGCTCGTAGGACCAGAAACTGCATGTGATTCAACTCCATTTAGGACTGGGAAACAAATGATAGCTTGCCTTACAAGAAACACACTCTGCTTTTGAGAAAAGAGCACTCTTCTGCTCTACTGTGTTTCCTATGGGGTCCAAACAGTGAGCTTGCTCAGAACAAAAGAACTGTGCTTCCTACACACACGGCCATATCTAGTTCAATTCTGCTTAGGAACCTGACAAGAACAGTAGATCCTCTTCAGTCCAATACACTGTACTTGCTGCGAACAGACGCCAGTGCTATTTGTCCTGTGTGTGGCAATGGCAGCACAATAGTGACTATTTTTACCATAAAAAAACTCTTGCTCGTAGGACAGAAAGTGCATGTGATTCCACTCCATTTAGGACTGGGAAACAAACGCTAGCTCGCCTTACAAGAAACACTCTCTGCTTTAGAGAAAAGAGCACTCTTCTACTCTACTGTGTTTCCTATGGGGTCCAAACAGTGAGCTTCTCAGAACAAAAGAACTGTGCTTCCTACACACAAGGACCATATGTAGTTCAACTCTGCTTAGGAAACTGACAAGAACAGTAGCTCCTATTCAGTCCAATACACTGTACTTGCTGGGAAAAGACGCGAGTGCTATTTGCCCTGTGTATGGCAACAGGAGCACAATAGTGACTTTCCTTACCAGAAAACAACTCTTGTTCGTAGGACCAGAAACTGCATGTGATTCAACTCCATTTAGGACTAGGAAACAAACGCTAGCTCGCCTTAGACGAAACACACTCTGCTTTTGAGAAAAGAGCTCTCTTCTACTCTACTGTGTTTCCTATAGGGCTAGAACAGTGAGCTTGCTCAGAACATAAGAACTGTGCTTTCTACACACACGGTCCTTATCTAGTTCAACTCTGCTTAGGAAACTGACAAGAACAGTAGCTCCTCTTCAGTCTGATACACTGTACTTGCTGAGAACAGACGCGAGTGCTATTTGAACTGTGAATGGAAATTGGAGCACAATAGTGACTCGTCTTACCAGAAAACAACTCTTGCTAGTAGGAAAAAAAACTGCATGTGACTCAACTCCATTTACGACTATGAAACAAACTCTAGCTCGCCTTACAAGAAACACACTCTGCTTTTGAGAAAAGAGCACTCTTCTACTCTACTGTGTTTCCTATAGGGCCAGAACAGTGAGCTTGCTCAGAACAAATAAACTGTGCTTCCTAGACACACGGGCCATATCTAGTTCAACTCTGCTTAGGAAACTGAGAAGAACAGTAGCTCCTCTTCAGTCCAATACACTGTACTTGCTGGGAACAGATGCCAGTGCTATTTGCACTGTGTATGGCAATGGGAGTGCAATAGTGACTTTCCTTACCAGAAAACAACTCTTGCTCGTAGGACCAGAAACTGCATGTGATTCAACTCCATTTAGGACTGGGAAAAAAACGCTAGCTCGCCTTACAAGAAACACACTCTGCTTTAGAGAAAAGAGCACTCTTCTACTCTACTGTGTTTCCTGTGGGGTCCAAACAGTGAGCTTGCTCAGAACAAAAGAACTGTGCTTCCTACACACAAGGACCATATGTAGATCAACTCTGCTTAGGAAACTGACAAGAACAGTAGCTCCTCTTCAGTCCGATACACTGTACTTGCTGGGAACAGACGCGAGTGCTATTTGCACTGTGTATGGCAATGACAGCGCAATAGTGACTCTCCTTACCAGAAAACAACTCTTGCTCGTAAGAACACAAACTGCATGTGATTCAACGCCATTTAGGACTGGGAAGCAAATGCTAGCTCGCCTTACAAGAAACACTCTCTGCTTTTTAGAAAAGAGCACTCTTCTACTCTACTGTGTTTCCTATGGGGTCCAAACAGTGAGCTTGCTCAGAACAAAAGAACTGTGCTTCCTACACACATGGACCATATCTAGTTCAACTCTGCTTAGGAAACTGACAAGAACAGTAGCTCCTCTTCAGTCCGATACACTGAACTTGCTGGGAACAGACGCGAGTGCTATTTGCACTGTGTATGGCAATGGCAGCGCAATAGTGAATCTTCTTACCAGAAAACAACTCTTGCTCGTAGGATCAGAAACTGCATGGGATTCAACTCCATTTAGGAATGCAGAACAAACGAAATCTCGCCTTACAAGAAACACACTCTGCTTCTGAGAAAAGAGCACTCTTCTACTCCACCGTGTTTCCTATGGGGTCCAAACAGTGAGCTTGCTCAGAACAAAAGAACTTTGCTTTCTACACACATCGACCATATCTAGTTCAACTCTGCTTAGGAAAATGACAAGAACAGTAGCTCCTCTTCAGTCCAATACACTGTACTTGCTGCGAACAGATCCCAGTGCTATTTGTCCTGTGTATGGCAATGGCAGAGCAATAGTGAATCTTCTTACCAGAAAACAACTCTTGCTCGTAGTACCAGAAACTGCATGGGATTCAACTCCATTTAGGACAGCAGAACAAACGTTAGCTCGCCTTACAAGAAACACACTCTGCTTTAGAGAAAAGAGCACTCTTCTACTCTACTGTGTTTCCTATGGGGTCCAAACAGTGAGCTTGCTCAGAACAAAGAACTGTGCTTCCTACACACATGGACCATATCTAGTTCAACTCTGCTTAGGAAACTGATAAGAACAGTAGCTCCTCTTCAGTCCGATACATTGTACTTGCTGGAAACAGACGCGAGTGCTATTTGCACTGTGTATGGCAAAGGGAGCGCAACAGTGACTTTCCTTACCAGAAAACAACTCTTGCTCGTAGGACCACACACTACATGTGATTCAACGCCATTTAGGACTGGGAAACAAATGCTAGCTCACCTTACAAGAAACACACTCTGCTTCTGAGAAAAGAGCACTCTTCTACTCTACTGTGTTTCCTATGGGGTCCAAACAGTGAGCTTGCTCAGAACAAAAGAACTTTGTTTCCTACACACATCGACCATATCTAGTTCAACTCTGCTTAGGAAACTGACAAGAACAGTACCTCCTCTTCAGTCCAATACACTGTACTAGCGGGGAAGAAACGCGAGTGCTATTTGCACTGTGTATGGCAATTGGAGCACAATAGTGACTCGTCTTACAAGAAAACAACTCTTGCTCGTAGGACAAAAAACTGCATGTGACTCAACTCCATTTAGGTCTGGGAAACAAACGCTAGCTCACCTTACAAGAAACACACTCTGCTTTTGAGAAAAGAGCACTCTTCTACTCTACTGTGTTTCCTATGGGGTCCGAACAGTGAGCTTTCTCAGAACAAAAGAACTGTGCTTCCTACACACACAGCCATATCTAGTTCAATTCTGCTTAGGAACCTGACAAGAACAGTAGCTCCTCTTCAGTCCAATACACTGTACTGCTGGGAACAGAAGCCAGTGCTCTTTGTCCTGTGTATGGCAATGGGAGTGCAATAGTGACTATTCTTATCATAAAACAACTCTTGCTCGTAGGACCAGAAACTGCATGTGATTCAACTCCGTTTAGGACTGGGAAACAAATGCTAGCTCGCCTTACATGAAACACTCTCTGCTTTTGAGAAAAGAGCACTCTTCTACTCTACTGTGTTTCCTATGGGGTCCAAAGAGTGAGCTTGCTCAAAACAAAGAACTGTGCTTCCTACACACATGGACCATATCTAGTTCAACTCTGCTTAGGAAACTGACAAGAACAGTAGCTCCTCTTCAGTCCGATACACTGTACTTGCTGGGAACATAAGCGAGTGCTATTTGCATTGTGTATGGCAAAGGGAGCACAATAGTGACTTTCCTTACCAGAAAACAACTCTTGCTCGTAGGACCAGAAACTGCATGTGATTCAACTCCATTTAGGACTGGGAAACAAATGATAGCTTGCCTTACAAGAAACACACTCTGCTTTTGAGAAAAGAGCACTCTTCTGCTCTACTGTGTTTCCTATGGGGTCCAAACAGTGAGCTTGCTCAGAACAAAAGAACTGTGCTTCCTACACACACGGCCATATCTAGTTCAATTCTGCTTAGGAACCTGACAAGAACAGTAGATCCTCTTCAGTCCAATACACTGTACTTGCTGCGAACAGACGCCAGTGCTATTTGTCCTGTGTGTGGCAATGGCAGCACAATAGTGACTATTTTTACCATAAAAAAACTCTTGCTCGTAGGACAGAAAGTGCATGTGATTCCACTCCATTTAGGACTGGGAAACAAACGCTAGCTCGCCTTACAAGAAACACTCTCTGCTTTAGAGAAAAGAGCACTCTTCTACTCTACTGTGTTTCCTATGGGGTCCAAACAGTGAGCTTCTCAGAACAAAAGAACTGTGCTTCCTACACACAAGGACCATATGTAGTTCAACTCTGCTTAGGAAACTGACAAGAACAGTAGCTCCTATTCAGTCCAATACACTGTACTTGCTGGGAAAAGACGCGAGTGCTATTTGCCCTGTGTATGGCAACAGGAGCACAATAGTGACTTTCCTTACCAGAAAACAACTCTTGTTCGTAGGACCAGAAACTGCATGTGATTCAACTCCATTTAGGACTAGGAAACAAACGCTAGCTCGCCTTAGACGAAACACACTCTGCTTTTGAGAAAAGAGCTCTCTTCTACTCTACTGTGTTTCCTATAGGGCTAGAACAGTGAGCTTGCTCAGAACATAAGAACTGTGCTTTCTACACACACGGTCCTTATCTAGTTCAATTCTGCTTAGGAAACTGACAAGAACAGTAGCTCCTCTTCAGTCTGATACACTGTACTTGCTGAGAACAGACGCGAGTGCTATTTGAACTGTGAATGGAAATTGGAGCACAATAGTGACTCGTCTTACCAGAAAACAACTCTTGCTAGTAGGAAAAAAAACTGCATGTGACTCAACTCCATTTACGACTATGAAACAAACTCTAGCTCGCCTTACAAGAAACACACTCTGCTTTTGAGAAAAGAGCACTCTTCTACTCTACTGTGTTTCCTATAGGGCCAGAACAGTGAGCTTGCTCAGAACAAATAAACTGTGCTTCCTAGACACACGGGCCATATCTAGTTCAACTCTGCTTAGGAAACTGAGAAGAACAGTAGCTCCTCTTCAGTCCAATACACTGTACTTGCTGGGAACAGATGCCAGTGCTATTTGCACTGTGTATGGCAATGGGAGTGCAATAGTGACTTTCCTTACCAGAAAACAACTCTTGCTCGTAGGACCAGAAACTGCATGTGATTCAACTCCATTTAGGACTGGGAAAAAAACGCTAGCTCGCCTTACAAGAAACACACTCTGCTTTAGAGAAAAGAGCACTCTTCTACTCTACTGTGTTTCCTATGGGGTCCAAACAGTGAGCTTGCTCAGAACAAAAGAACTGTGCTTCCTACACACAAGGACCATATGTAGATCAACTCTGCTTAGGAAACTGACAAGAACAGTAGCTCCTCTTCAGTCCGATACACTGTACTTGCTGGGAACAGACGCGAGTGCTATTTGCACTGTGTATGGCAATGACAGCGCAATAGTGACTCTCCTTACCAGAAAACAACTCTTGCTCGTAAGAACACAAACTGCATGTGATTCAACGCCATTTAGGACTGGGAAGCAAATGCTAGCTCGCCTTACAAGAAACACTCTCTGCTTTTTAGAAAAGAGCACTCTTCTACTCTACTGTGTTTCCTATGGGGTCCAAACATTGAGCTTGCTCAGAACAAAAGAACTGTGCTTCCTACACACATGGACCATATCTAGTTCAACTCTGCTTAGGAAACTGACAAGAACAGTAGCTCCTATTCAGTCCAATACAATGTACATGCTGGGAACAGACGCGAGTGCTATTTGCACAGTGTATGGCATTTGGAGCACAATAGTGACTCTTCCTACCAGAAAACAACTCTTGCTCATAGGACCAAAAACTGCATGTGACTCAAATCCATTTAGGACTGGGAAACAAACGTGAGGTCGCCTTACAAGAAACACACTCTGCTTTATAGAAAAGAGCACTCTTCTACTCTACTGTGTTTCCTATAGGGCCAGAACAGTGAGCTTGCTCAGAACATAATAACTGTGCTTCCTAAACACACGGGCCATATCCAGTTCAACTCTGCTTAGGAAACTGACAAGAACAGTAGCTCCTCTTCAGTCCGATACACTGTACTTGCTGGGAACAGACGCGAGTGCTATTTGCACTGTGTATGGCAATGGGAGCGCAATAGTTACTTTCCTTACCAGAAAACAACTCTTGCTCGTAGGACCAGAAATTGCATGTGATTCAACTCCATTTAGGACTGGGAAACAAATGCTAGCTCGCCTTACAAGAAACACACTCTGCTTTTGAGAAAAGAGCACTCTTCTACTCTACTGTGTTTCCTATGGGTCCAAAAAGTGAGCTTGCTCAGAACAAAAGCACTGTGCTTCCTACACACACGGCCATATCTAGTTCAATTCTGATTAGGAACCTGACAAGAACAGTAGATCCTCTTCAGTCCAATACACTGTACTTGCTGGGAACTGACGCCAGTGCTCTTTGTCCTGTGTATGGCAATGGCAGCGCAATAGTGAATCTTCTTACCATAAAACAACTCTTGCTCGTAGAACCAGAAACTATATGTGATTCCACTCCATTTAGGACTGGGAAACAAACGCTAGCTCGCCTTACAAGAAACACACTCTGCTTTTGAGAAAAGAGCACTCTTCTACTCTATGGTGTTTCCTATGGGGTCCAAACAGTGAGCTTGCTCAGAACAAAAGAACTATGCTTCCTACACACATGGACCATATCTAGTTGAACTCTGCTTAGGAAACTGACAAGAGCAGTTGCTCCTCTTCAGTCCAATACACTGTACTTGCTGGGAACAGACGCGAGTGCTATTTGCACTGTGTATGGCATTTGGTGCGCAATAGTGACTCTTCTTACCAGAAAACAACTCTTACTCGTAGGACCAAAAACTGTCTGTGACTCAACTCCATTTAGGACTGGGAAACAAACACGAGCTCGCCTTACAAGAAACACACTCTGCTTTAGAGAAAAGAGCACTCTTCTACTCTACTGTGTTTCCTATAGGGCCAGATAAGTGAGCTTGCTCAGAACCAAAGAACTGTGCTTCCTACACACACGGGCCATATCTAGTTCAACTCTGCTTAGGAAACTGACAAGAACAGTAGCTCCTCTTCAGTCCGATACACTGTACTTGCTGAGAACAGATGCGAGTGCTATTTGCACTGAGAATGGCAATTGGAGCACAATAGTGACTCGTCTTACCAGAAAACAACTCTTGCTCGTAGGACAAAAAACTGCATGTGACTCATATCCATTTAGGACTGGGAAACAAACTCTAGCTCGCCTTACAAGAAACACACTCTGCTTTTGAGAAAAGAGCAGTATTCTACTCTAATGTGTTTCCTATAGGGCCAGAACATTGAGCTTGCTCAGACCAAAGAACTGTGCTTCCTACACACACGGGCAATATCTAGTTCAACTCCGCTTAGGAAACTGAGAAGAACTGTAGCTCCTCTTCACTCCAATACACTGTACTTGCTGGGAACAGATGCCAGTGCTATTTGCACTGTTTATGGCAATGGGAGCGCAATAGTGACTTTCCTTACCAGAAAACAACTCTTGCTCGTAGGACAAGAAACTGCATGTGATTCAACTCCATTTAGGACTGGGAAACAAACGCTAGCTTTCCTTACAAGAAACACACTCTGCTTTAGAGAAAAGAGCACTCTTCTACTCTACTGTGTTTCCTATGGGGTCCAAACAGAGAGCTTGCTCAGAACAAAAGAACTGTGCTTCCTACACACACGGACCACATGTAGTTCAACTCTGCTTAGGAAACTGACAAGAGCAGTAGCTCCTCTTCAGTCCAATACACTGTACTTGCTGGGAACAGATGCGAGTGCTATTTGCACTGTTTATGGCATTTGGAGCGCAATAGTGACTCTTCTTACCAGAAAACAACTCTTGCTCATAGGACCAAAAACTGTCTGTGACTCAACGCCATTTAGGACTGGGAAACAAACGCGAGCTCGCCTTACAAGAAACACACTCTGCTTTTCATAAATGAGCACTCTTCTACTCTACTGTTTTTCCTATGGGGTCCGAACAGTGAGCTTGCTCAGAACAAAAGAACTGTGCTTCCTACACACACGGCCATATCTAGTACAATTCTGCTTAGGAACCTGACAAGAACAGTAGATCCTCTTCAGTCTAATACACTGTACTTGCTGGGAACAGACGACAGTGCTATTTGTCCTGTGTATGGCAATGTCAGCGCAATAGTGACTATTCTTACCATAAAACAACTCTTGCTCGTAGGACCAGAAACTGCATGTGATTCAACTCCATTTAGGCCTGGGAAACAAACGTTAGCTCGCCTTACAAGAAACACACTCTGCTTTTGAGAAAAGAGCACTCTTATACTCTACTGTGTTTTCTATGGGGTCCAAACAGTGAGCTTGCTCAGAACAAAAGAACTGTGCTTCTTACACACATGTACCATATCTAGTTCAACTCTGCTTAGGAAACTGACAAGAACAGTAGCTTCTCTTCAGTCCAATACACTGTACATGGTGGGAACAAATGCGAGTGCTATTTGCACTGTGTATGGCATTTGGAGCACAATAGTGACTCTTCTTACCAGAAAACAACTCTTGCTCGTAGGACCAAAAACTGTCTGTGACTCAACTCCATTTATGACTGGGAAACAAACGCGAGCTTGCCTTACAAGAAACACACTCTGCTTTAGAGAAAAGAGCACTCTTCTACTCTAATGTGTTTCCTATAGGGCCAGAACAGTGAGCTTGCTCAGAACAAAAGGACTGTGCTTCCTACACACACGGGTCATATCTACTTCAAATCTGCTGAGAAAACAGACAAGAACAATAGCACCTATTCAGTCCAATACACTGTACTTGCTGGGAACAGACGCGAGTGCTATTTGCACTGTGTATGGCAATGGGTGCGCAATGTGACTTTCCTTACCAGAAAACAACTCTTGTTCGTAGGACCAGAAACTGCATGTGATTCAACTCCATTTAGTACTAGGAAACAAACGCTAGCTTGCCTTACAAGAAACACACTCTGCTTTAGAGAAAAGAGCACTCATCTACTCTACTGTGTTTCCTATAGGGCCAGAACAGTGAGCTTCCTCAGAACATAAGAACTGTGCTTCCTACACACACGGGCCATATCTAGCTCAAATCTGCTTAAGAAACTGACAAGAACAGTAGCTCCTCTTCAGTCCGATACACTGTACTTGCTGGGAACAGACGCGAGTGCTATTTGCACTGTGTATGGCAATGACAGCGCAATAGTGACTCTCCTTACCAGAAAAAAACTCTTGCTCGTAGGAACACAAACTGCATGTGATTCAACGCCATTTAGGACTGGGAAACAAATGCTAGCTCGCCTTACAAGAAATACTCTCTGCTTTTTAGAAAAGAGCACTCTTCTACTCTACTGTGTTTTCTATGGGGTCCAAACAGTGAGCTTGCTCAGAACCAAAGAACTGTGCTTCCTACACACACGGGCCATATCTAGTTCAACTCTGCTTAGGAAACTGACAAGAACAGTAGCTCCTCTTCAGTCCGATACACTGTACTTGCTGAGAACAGATGCGAGTGCTATTTGCACTGAGAATGGCAATTGGAGCACAATAGTGACTCGTCTTACCAGAAAACAACTCTTGCTCGTAGGACAAAAAACTGCATGTGACTCATATCCATTTAGGACTGGGAAACAAACTCTAGCTCGCCTTACAAGAAACACACTCTGCTTTTGAGAAAAGAGCAGTATTCTACTCTAATGTGTTTCCTATAGGGCCAGAACATTGAGCTTGCTCAGACCAAAGAACTGTGCTTCCTACACACACGGGCAATATCTAGTTCAACTCCGCTTAGGAAACTGAGAAGAACTGTAGCTCCTCTTCACTCCAATACACTGTACTTGCTGGGAACAGATGCCAGTGCTATTTGCACTGTGTATGGCAATGGGAGCGCAATAGTGACTTTCCTTACCAGAAAACAACTCTTGCTCGTAGGACAAGAAACTGCATGTGATTCAACTCCATTTAGGACTGGGAAACAAACGCTAGCTTTCCTTACAAGAAACACACTCTGCTTTAGAGAAAAGAGCACTCTTCTACTCTACTGTGTTTCCTATGGGGTCCAAACAGAGAGCTTGCTCAGAACAAAAGAACTGTGCTTCCTACACACACGGACCACATGTAGTTCAACTCTGCTTAGGAAACTGACAAGAGCAGTAGCTCCTCTTCAGTCCAATACACTGTACTTGCTGGGAACAGATGCGAGTGCTATTTGCACTGTTTATGGCATTTGGAGCGCAATAGTGACTCTTCTTACCAGAAAACAACTCTTGCTCATAGGACCAAAAACTGTCTGTGACTCAACGCCATTTAGGACTGGGAAACAAACGCGAGCTCGCCTTACAAGAAACACACTCTGCTTTTCATAAATGAGCACTCTTCTACTCTACTGTTTTTCCTATGGGGTCCGAACAGTGAGCTTGCTCAGAACAAAAGAACTGTGCTTCCTACACACACGGCCATATCTAGTACAATTCTGCTTAGGAACCTGACAAGAACAGTAGATCCTCTTCAGTCTAATACACTGTACTTGCTGGGAACAGACGACAGTGCTATTTGTCCTGTGTATGGCAATGTCAGCGCAATAGTGACTATTCTTACCATAAAACAACTCTTGCTCGTAGGACCAGAAACTGCATGTGATTCAACTCCATTTAGGCCTGGGAAACAAACGTTAGCTCGCCTTACAAGAAACACACTCTGCTTTTGAGAAAAGAGCACTCTTATACTCTACTGTGTTTTCTATGGGGTCCAAACAGTGAGCTTGCTCAGAACAAAAGAACTGTGCTTCTTACACACATGTACCATATCTAGTTCAACTCTGCTTAGGAAACTGACAAGAACAGTAGCTTCTCTTCAGTCCAATACACTGTACATGGTGGGAACAAATGCGAGTGCTATTTGCACTGTGTATGGCATTTGGAGCACAATAGTGACTCTTCTTACCAGAAAACAACTCTTGCTCGTAGGACCAAAAACTGTCTGTGACTCAACTCCATTTATGACTGGGAAACAAACGCGAGCTTGCCTTACAAGAAACACACTCTGCTTTAGAGAAAAGAGCACTCTTCTACTCTAATGTGTTTCCTATAGGGCCAGAACAGTGAGCTTGCTCAGAACAAAAGGACTGTGCTTCCTACACACACGGGTCATATCTACTTCAAATCTGCTGAGAAAACAGACAAGAACAATAGCACCTATTCAGTCCAATACACTGTACTTGCTGGGAACAGACGCGAGTGCTATTTGCACTGTGTATGGCAATGGGTGCGCAATGTGACTTTCCTTACCAGAAAACAACTCTTGTTCGTAGGACCAGAAACTGCATGTGATTCAACTCCATTTAGTACTGGGAAACAAACGCTAGCTTGCCTTACAAGAAACACACTCTGCTTTAGAGAAAAGAGCACTCATCTACTCTACTGTGTTTCCTATAGGGCCAGAACAGTGAGCTTCCTCAGAACATAAGAACTGTGCTTCCTACACACACGGGCCATATCTAGCTCAAATCTGCTTAAGAAACTGACAAGAACAGTAGCTCCTCTTCAGTCCGATACACTGTACTTGCTGGGAACAGACGCGAGTGCTATTTGCACTGTGTATGGCAATGACAGCGCAATAGTGACTCTCCTTACCAGAAAAAAACTCTTGCTCGTAGGAACACAAACTGCATGTGATTCAACGCCATTTAGGACTGGGAAACAAATGCTAGCTCGCCTTACAAGAAATACTCTCTGCTTTTTAGAAAAGAGCACTCTTCTACTCTACTGTGTTTTCTATGGGGTCCAAACAGTGAGCTTGCTCAGAACAAAAGAACTGTGCTTCCTACACACATGGACCATATCTATTTCAACTCTGCTTAGGAAACTGACATGAACAGTATCTCCTATTCAGTCCAATACACTGTACATGCTGGGAACAGACGCGAGTGCTATTTGCACTGTGTATGGCATTTGGAGCACAATAGTGACTCTTCTTACCAGGAAACAACTCTTGCTCGTAGTACCAGAAACTGCATGGGATTCAACTCCATTTAGGACTGCGAAACAAACGCTAGCTTGCCTTACAAGAAACACACTCTGCTTTAGAGAAAAGAGCACTCATCTACTCTACTGTGTTTCCTATAGGGCCAGAACAGTGAGCTTGCTCAGAACATAAGAACTGTGCTTCCTACACACAAGGGCCATATCTAGCTCAACTCTGCTTAAGAAACTGACAAGAACAGTAGCTTCTCTTCAGTCCAATACACTGTAATTGCTGGAAACAGACGCGAGTGCTATTTGCACTGTGTATGGCAATGACAGCGCAATAGTGACTCTCCTTACCAGAAAAAAACTCTTGCTCGTAGGAACACAAACTGCATGTGATTCAACGCCATTGAGGACTGGGAAACAAATGCTAGCTCGCCTTACAGGAAACACTCTCTGCTTTTTGGAAAAGAGCACTCTTCTACACTACTGTGTTTCCTATGGGGTCCAAACATGAGCTTGCTCAGAACAAAAGAACTGTGCTTCCTACACACATGGACCATATCTAGTTCAACTCTGCTTAGGAAACTGACAAGAACAGTAGCTACTATTCAGTCCAATACACTGTACATGCTGGGAACAGACAGAGTGCTATTTGCACTGTGTATGGCATTTGGAGCACAATAGTGACTCTTCTTACCAGAAATCAACTCTTGCTCGTAAGACCAAAAACTGCATGTGACTCAAATCCATTTAGGACTGGGAAACAAACGCGAGCTCGCCTTACAAGAAACACACTCTGCTTTAGAGAAAAGAGCACTCTTATACTCTACTGTGTTTCCTATAGGGCCAGAACAGTGAGCTTGCTCAGAACATAATAACTGTGCTTCCTAAACACACGGGCCATATCTAGTTCAACTCTGCTTAGGAAACTAACAAGAACAGTAGCTCCTCTTCAGTCTGATACACTGTACTTGCTGGGAACATATGCGAGTGCTATTTGCACTGTGTATGGCAAAGGGAGCGCAATAGTGTCTTTCCTTACCAGAAAACAACTCTTGCTCGTTGGACCAGAAACTGCATGTGATTCAACTCCATTTAGGACTGGGAAACAAACTTATAGCTTGCCTTACAAAAAACACACTCTGCTTTTGAGAAAAGAGCACTCTTCTACTCTACTCTGTTTCCTATTGGGTCCGAACAGTGAGCTTGCTCAGAACAAAAGAACTGTGCTTCCTACACACACGGCCATATATAGTTCAATTCTGCTTATAAATCTGACAAGAACTGTAGATCCTCTTCAGTCCAATACACTGTACTTGCTGGGAACAGACGCCAGTGCTATTTCTCCTGTGTAAGCAATGGCAGCGCAATAGTGACTATTCATACCATAAAAAAACTCTTGCTCCTAGGACCAGAAACTGCATGTGATTCAAGTCCATTTAGGACTGGGAAACAAACACTAGCTCTCCTTACAAGAAACACAGTCTGCTTTAGAAAAAGAGCACTCTTCTTCTCTACTGTGTTTCCTACAGGGCCAGAACAGTGAGCTTGCTCAGAACAAAAGAACTGTGCTTCCCAAACACCGGCCATATCTAGTTCAACTCTCCTTAGGAAACTGACAAGAACAGTAGATCCTCTTCAGTCCAATACACTGTACTTGCTGGGAACAGACGCCAGTGCTATTTGCACTGTGTATGGCAATTGGAGCACAATAGTGACTCGACTTACCAGAAAACAACTCTTGCTCATAAGACAAAAAACTGCATGTGACTCAACTCCATTTAGGACTGGAAAACAAACTCTAGCTCACTTTACAAGAAACACACTCTGCTTTTGAGAAAAGAGCACTCTTCTACTCTACTGTGTTTCCTATAGGGCCAGAACAGTGAGCTTGCTCAGAAAAAAAGAACTGTGCTTCCTACCCACACGGGCCATATCTAGTTCAACTCTTCTTATGAAACTCACAAGAACAGTAGCTCCTCTTCAGTCCAATACACTGTACTTGCTGGGAACAGACGGGAGGGCTATTTGCACTGTGTATGGCAATGTTAGCGCAATAGTGACTTTCCTTACCAGAAAACAACTCTTGCTCCTAGGACCAGAAACTGCATGTGATTCAACTCCATTTAGGACTGGGAAAGAAATGCTAGCTCGCCTTACAACAAACACACTGCTTTAGAGAAAAGAGCACTCTTCTACTCTACTGTGTTTCCTATAGGGTCCGAACAGTGAGCTTGCTCAGAACAAAAGAACTGTGCTTCCTACACACATGGACCATATCTAGTTCAACTCTGCTTAGGAAACTGACAAGAACAGTAGCTCCTATTCAGTCCAATACACTGTACATGGTGGGAACAGACGCGAGTGCTATTTGCACTGTGTATGGCAATTGGAGCACAATAGTGACTCGTCTTACCAGAAAACAACTCTTGCTCGTAGGACAAAAAACTGCATGTGATTCCACTCCATTTAGGAATGGGAAAAAAACGCTAGCTCGCCTTAAAAGAAACACACTCTGCTTTTTAGAAAAAAGCACTTTTCTACTCTACTGTGTTTCCTATGGGGTCCGAACAGTGAGCTTGCTCAGAACAAAAAAAACTGTGCTTCCTGCACACACGGCCAAATCTATTTCAAGTCTGCTTAGGAACCTGACAAGAACAGTAGATCCTCTTCAGCCCAATACACTGTACTTGCTGCGAACAGATGCCAGTGCTATTTGTCCTGTGTATGGCAATGGTAGCGCAATAGTGACTCTTCTTACCAGAAAACAACTCTTGCTCGTAGTTCCAGAAACTGCATGTGATTCAACTCCATTTAGGACTGGGACACAAACGCTAGCTCGCCTTACAAGAAACACACTCTGCTTTTGAGAAAAGAGCACTCTTCTACTCTACTGTGTTTCCTATGGGGTCGAACAGTGAGCTTGCTCAGAACAAAAGAACTGTGCTTCCCTTCCTACACACACGGCCATATCTAGTTCTATTCTGCTTAGGACCATGACCAGAGCAGTAGATCCTCAACAGTCCAATACACTGTATTTGCTGGGAACAGACGACAGTGCTATTTGTCCTGTATGTGGCAATGGCAGCGCAATAGTGAAAATTCTTACCATAAAACAACTCTTGCTCGTAGGACCACAAACTGATTGTGAGTCCACTCCATTTAGGACTGGAAACAAACGCTAGCTCGTCGTACAAGAAACACACTCTGCTTTTGAGAAAAGAGCACTCTTCTACTCTACTGTGTTTCCTATGGGGTACAAACAGTGAGCTTGGTCAGAACAAAAGAACTGTGCTTCCTACACACATGGACCATATCTAGTTCAACTCTGCTTAGGAAACTGACAAGAACAGTAGCTCCTATTCAGTCCAATACACTGTACTTGCTGGGAACAGACGCGAGTGCTATTTGCACTGTGTATGGCATTTAGAGCGCAATAGTGACTCTTCTTACCAGAAAACAACTCTTGCGCGTAGGACCAAAAACTGTCTGTGACTAAACTCCATTTAGGACTGGGAAACAAACGCGAGCTGGCCTTACAAGAAACACACTCTGCTTTAGAGAAAAGAGCACTCATATACTCTACTGTGTTTCCTGTAGGGCCAGAACAGTAAGCTTGCTCAGAACAAAAGAACTGTGCTTGCTACACACACGGGCCATATCTAGTTCAACTCTGCTTAGGAAACTGACAAGAACAGTAGCTCCTCTTCAGTTCGATACACTGTACTTGCTGAGAACAGACGCAAGTGCTATTTGCACTGTGTATGGCAATGGGAGCGCAATAGTGACGTTCCTTACCAGAAAACAACTCTTGCTCGTAGGACAAGAAACTACATGTGATTCAACTCCATTTAGGACTGGGAAACAAATGCTAGCTCGCCTTACATGAAACACACTCTGCTTTTGAGTAAAGAGCACTCTTCTACTCTACTGTGTTTCCTATGGGGTCCAAAGAGTGAGCTTGCTCAGAACAAAAGAACTGTGCTTCCTACACACATGGGCCATATCTAGTTCAACTCTGCTTAGGAAACAAACAAGAACAGTAGCTCCTCTTCAGTCGAATACACTGTACTTGTGGGGAACAGACGCGAGTGCTATTTGCACTGTGTATAGCAATTGGAGCACAATAGTGACTTGTCTTACCAGAAAACAACTCTTGCTCGTAGGACAAAAAACTGCATGTGACTCAACTCCATTTAGGACTGGGAAACAAACGCTAGCTCGACTTCCAAGAAACACACTCTGCTTTTGAGAAAAGAGCACTCTTCTACTCTACTGTGTTTCCTATGTGTTCCGAAAAGTGAGCTTGCTCAGAACAAAAAAACTGTGCTTCCTACACACACGGTCATATCTAGTTCAAGTCTGCTTAGGAACCTGACAAGAACAGTAGATCCTCTTCAGTCCAATACACTGTATTTGCTGGGAACAGACGCATGTGCTATTTGCACTGTGTAGGGCAATGATAGCGCAATAGTGACTCTTCTTACCAGAAAACAACTCTTGCTCGTAGGACCAGAAACTACATGTGATTCAACTCCATTTAGGACTGGGAAACAAACTCTAGCTCGCTTTACAAGAAACACACTCTGCTTTTGAGAAAAGAGCACTCTTCTACTCTACTGTGTTTCCTATAGGGCCAGAACAGTGAGCTTGCTCAGAAAAAAGGAACTGTACTTCCTAAACACACGGGCCATATATAGTTCAACTCTGCTTAGGAAACTGAGAAGAACAGTAGCTCCTCTTCAGTCCAATACACTGTACTTGCTTGGAACAGACGCCAGTGCTTTTTTTCCTGTGTATGGCAATGGCAGAGCAATAGTGACTATTCTTACCATAAAAAAACTCTTGCCTCTAGGACCAGAAACTGCATGTGATTCAACTCCATTTAGGACTGGGAAACAAACGCTAGCTCTCCTTACAAGAAACACACTCTGCTTTAGAAAAATAGCACTCTTCTACTCTACTGTATTTCCTATAGGGCCAGAACAGTGAGCTTGCTCAGAATATAAGAACTGTGCTTCCTACACACACGTGCCATACCTAGTTCAACTCTGCTTAGGAAACTGAGAAGAACAGTAGGTCCTCTTCTGTCCAATACACTGTATTTGCTGGGAACAATCGCATGTGCTATTTGCATTGTGTATGACAATGGGAGCACAATAGTGACTTTCCTTACCAGAAAACAACTCTTGCTCGTAGGACCAGAAACTGCATGTGATTCAACTCCATTTAGGACTGGGAAACAAACACTAGCTCGCCTTACAAGAAACACACTGCTTTAGAGAAAAAAGCACTCTTCTACTCTACTGTGTTTCCTACAGGGCCAGAAGAGTGAGCTTGCTCAGAACAAAAGAACTGTGCTTCCCACACACGGGCCATATCTAGTTCAACTCTACTTAGGAAACTGACAAGTACAGTAGATCCTCTTCAGTCCAATAGACTGTACTTGCTGGGAACAGACGCCAGTGCTATTTGCACTGTGTATGGCAATTGGAGCACAATAGTGACTCGTCTTACCAGAAAACAACTCTTGCTCATAGGACAAAAAACTGCATGTGACTCAACTCCATTTAGGACTGGGAAACAAACTCTAGCTGCTTTACAAGAAACACACTCTGCTTTTGAGAAAAGAGCACTCTTTTACTCTACTGTGTTTCCTATAGGGCCAGAACAGTGAGCTTGCTCAGAAAAAAAGAACTGTGCTTCCTAAACACACGGGCCATATCTGGTTCAAATCTTCTTAGGAAACTGACAAGAACAGTAGCTCCTCTTCAGTCCAATACACTGTACTTGCTGCGAAAAGACGGGAGGGCTATTTGCACTGTTTATGGCAATGGGAGTGCAATATTGACTTTCCTTACCAGAAAACAACTCTTGCTCGTAGGACCAGAAACTGCATGTCGTTCCACTCCATTTAGGAATGGGAAAAAAACGCTAGCTCGCCTTAAAAGAAACGCACTCTGCTTTTGAGAAAAAAGCACTCTTCTACTCTACTGTGTTTCCTATGGGGTCCGAACAGTGAGCTTGCTCAGAACAAAAAAACTGTGCTTCCTACACACACGGGCCTTATCTAGTTCAACTCTGCTTAGGAACCTGACAAGAATAGTAGATCCTCTTCAGTCCAATACACTGTACTTGCTGGGAACAGACGCCAGTGCTATTTGTCCTGTGTATGGCAATGGCAGCGCAATAGTGACTATTCTTACCATAAAACAACTCTTGCTCGTAGGACCAGAAACTGCATGTGATTCCACTCCATTTAGGACTGGGACACAAACGCTAGCTCGCCTTACAATAAACACACTCTGCTTTAGAGAAAAGAGCACTCTTCTACTCTACTGTGTTTCCTATGGGGTCCAAACAGTGAGCTTGCTCAGAACAAAAGAACTGTGCTTCCTACACACGAGGACCATATTTAGTTCAACTCTGCTTAGGAAACGGACAAGAACAGTAGCTCCTATTCAGTCCAATACACTGTACTTGCTGGGAAAAGACGCGAGTGCTATTTGCCCTGTGTATGGCAATGGGAGCACAATAGTGACTTTCCTTACCAGAAAACAACTCTTGTTCGTAGGACCAGAAACTGCATGTGATTCAACTCCATTTAGGACTGGGAAACACGCTAGCTCGCCTTACAAGAAACACACTCTGCTTTTGACAAAAGAGCACTCTTCTACTCTACTGTGTTTCCTATGGGGTCCGAACAGTGAGCTTGCTCAGAACAAAAGAACTGTGCTTCCTACACACACGGCCATATCTAGTTCAATTCTGCTTAGGACCCTGACCAGAGCAGTAGATCCTCTTCAGTCCAATACACTGTACTTGCTGGGAACAGACGCCAGTGCTATTTGTCCTGTATGTGGCAATGGCAGCACAATAGTGACTATTCTTACCATAAAACAACTCTTGCTCGTAGGACCACAAACTGATTGTGATTCCACTCCATTTAGGACTGGGAAACAAACGCTAGCTCGCCTTACAAGAAACACACTCTGCTTTTGAGAAAAGAGCACTCTTCTACTCTACTGTGTTTCCTATTGGGTCCAAACAGTGAGCTTGGTCAGAACAAAAGAACTGTGCTTCCTGCACACATGGACCATATCTAGTTCAACTCTGCTTAGGAAACTGACAAGAACAGTAGCTCCTCTTCAGTCCAATACACTGTACTTGCTGGGAACAGACGCGAGTGCTATTTGCAATGTGTATGGCATTTAGAGCGCAATAGTGACTCTTCTTACCAGAAAACAACTCTTGCTCGTAGGACCAAAAACTGCCTGTGACTCAACTCCATTTAGGACTGGGAAACAAACGCGAGCTGGCCTTACAAGAAACACACTCTGCTTTAGAGAAAAGAGCACTCATATACTCTATTGTGTTTCCTGTAGGGCCAGAACAGTGAGCTTGCTCAGAACAAAAGAACTGTGCTTCCTACACACACGGGCCATATCTAGTTCAACTCTGCTTAGGAAACTGACAAGAACAGTAGCTCCTCTTAAGTCCATTACACTGTACTTGCTGGGAACAGACGGGAGGGCTATTTGCACTGTGTATGGCAATGGGAGCGCAATAGTGAATTTCCTTACCAGAAAACAACTCTTGCTCGTAGGACCAGAAACTGCATGTGATTCCACTCCATTTAGGACTGGGAAACAAACGCTAGCTCGCCTTACAAGAAACACACTCTGCTTTAGAGAAAAGAGCACTCTTCTACTCTACTGTGTTTCCTATGGGGTCCAAACAGTGAGCTTGTTCAGAACAAAAGAACGATGCTTCCTACACACACGGACCATATCTAGTTCAACTCTGCTTAGTAAACTGACAAGAACAGTAGCTCCTATTCAGTCCAATACACTGTACTTGCTGGGAAAAGACGCGAGTGCTATTTGTCTTGTGTAGGGCAATGGGATCGCAATAGTGACTTTCCTTACCAGAAAACAACTCTTGTTCATAGGACCAGAAACTGCATGTGATTCAACTCCATTTAGGACTGGGAAACAAACGCTAGCTCGCCTTACAAAAACACACTTAGCTTTTGAGAAAAGAGCACTCTTCTACTCTACTGTGTTTCCTGTAGGGCCAGAACAGTGAGCTTGCTCAGAACATAAGAACTGTGCTCCTACACACGGGCCATATCTAGTTCCACTCTGATTAGGAAACTGACAACAATGTAGCTCCTCTTCAGTCCCATACACTGTACTTGCTGGGAACAGACGCGAGAGCTATTTGCGCTTGTATGGCAAGGGGAGCGCAATAGTGACTTTCCTTACCAGAAATCAACTCTTGCTCTTAGGACCAGAAACTGCATGTGACTCAACATCATTCAGGACTGTGAAACAAACGCTAGCTCGCCTTACAAGAAACATACTCTGCTTTTGAGAAAAGAGCACTCTTCCACTCTATTGTGTTTCCTATGGTGTCCGAACAGTGAGCTTGCTCAGAACAAAAGAACTGTGCTTCCTACACACACGGCCATATCTAGTTCAATTCTGCTTAGGAACCTGACAAGAACAGTAGATCCTCTTCAGTCCAATACACTGTACTTGCTGGGAACAGACACCAGTGCTATTTGTCCTGTGTATGGCAATGGCAGCGCAATAGTGACTATTCTTACCATAAAACAACTCTTGCTCGTAGGACCACAAACTGCATGTGATTCCACTCCATTTAGGACTGGGACACAAACGCTAGATCGCCTTACAAGAAACACACTCTGCTTCAGAGAAAAGAGCACTCTTCTACTCTACTGTGTTTCCTATGGGGTCCAAACAGTGAGCTTGCTCAAAACAAAAGAACTGTGCTTCCTACACACGAGGACCATATGTAGTTCAACTCTGCTTAGGAAACTGACAAGAACAGTAGCTTCTATTCAGTCCAATACACTGTACTGGCTGGGAAAAGACACGAGTGCTATTTGCTGTGCATGGCAATGGGAGCGCAATAGTGACTTTCCTTACCAGAAAACAACTCTTGTTCGTAGGACCAGAAACTGCATGTGATTCAACTCCATTTAGGACTGGGAAACAAACGCTAGCTCGCCTTACAAGAAACACACTCTGCTTTTTAGAAAAGAGCACACTTCTACTCTACTGTGTTTCCTATGGGGTCCGAACAGTGAGCTTGATCAGGACAAAAGAACTGTGCTTCCTACACACACGGCCATATCTAGTTCAATTCTGCTTAGGAACCTGACCAGAGCAGTAGATCCTCTTCAGTCCAATACACTGTACTTGCTGGGAACAGACGCCAGTGCTATTTGTCCTGTATATGGCAATGGCAGCGCAATAGTGACTATTCTTATCATAAAACAACTCTTGCCCATAGGACCACAAACTGCATGTGATTCCACTCCATTTAGGACTGGGAAACAAACGCTAGCTAGCCTTACAAGAAACACTCTCTGCTTTTGAGAAAAGAGCACTCTTCTACTCTACTGTGTTTCCTATGGGGTCCAAACAGTGATCTTGGTCAGGAAAAAAGAACTGTGCTTCCTACACACATGGACCATATCTAGTTCTACTCTGCTTAGGAAACTGACAAGAACAGTAGCTCCTATTCAGTCCAATACACTGTACTTGCTGGGAACAGACGCGAGTGCTATTAGCACTGTGTATGGCATTTAGAGCGCAATAGTGACTCTTCTTACCAGAAAACAACTCTTGCTCGTAGGACCAAAAACCGTCTGTGACTCAACTCCATTTAGGACTGGGAAACAAACGCGAGCTGGCCTTACAAGAAACACACTCTGCTTTAGAGAAAAGAGCACTCATATACTCTACTGTGTTTCCTATAGGGCCAGAACAGTGAGCTTGCTCAGAACAAAAGAACTGTGCTTCCTACACACACGGGCCATATCTAGTTCAACTGTGCTTAGGAAACTGAGAAGAACAGTAGCTCCTCTTCAGTTCGATACACTGTACTTGCTGAGAACAGACGCGAGTGCTATTTGCACTGTGTATGGCAATGGGAAGGCAATAGTGACTTTCCTTACCAGAAAACAACTCTTGCTCATAGGACCAGAAACTGCATGTGATTCAACTCCATTTAGGACTGTGAAACAAACGCTAGCTCGCCTTACAAGAAACACACTCTGCTTTTGAGAAAAGAGCACTCTTCTACTCTACTGTGTTTCCTATGGGGTCCGAATAGTGAGCTTGCTCAGAACAAAAGAACTGTGCTTCCTACACTCACGGCCATATCTAGTTCATCTGCTTAGGAACATGACCAGAGCAGTAGATCCTCTTCAGTCCAATACACTGTACTTGCTGGGAACAGACGCCAGTGCTATTTGTCCTGTGTATGGCAATGGCAGCGCAATAGTGACTATTCTTACCATAAAACAACTCTTGCTCGTAGGACCAGAAACTGCATGTGATTCCACTCCATTTAGGACTGGGACACAAACGCTAGCTCGCCTTACAATAAACACACTCTGCTTTAGAGAAAAGAGCACTCTTCTACTCTACTGTGTTTCCTATGGGGTCCAAACAGTGAGCTTGCTCAGAACAAAAGAACTGTGCTTCCTACACACGAGGACCATATGTAGTTCAACTCTGCTTAGGAAACGGACAAGAACAGTAGCTCCTATTCAGTCCAATACACTGTACTTGCTGGGAAAAGACGCGAGTGCTATTTGCCCTGTGTATGGCAATGGGAGCGCAATAGTGACTTTCCTTACCAGAAAACAACTCTTGTTCGTAGGACCAGAAACTGCATGTGACTCAACTCCATTTAGGACTGGGAAACAAACTCTAGCTGCTTTACAAGAAACACACTCTGCTTTTGAGAAAAGAGCACTCTTTTACTCTACTGTGTTTCCTATAGGGCCAGAACAGTGAGCTTGCTCAGAAAAAAAGAACTGTGCTTCCTAAACACACGGGCCATATCTAGTTCAAATCTTCTTAGGAAACTGACAAGAACAGTAGCTCCTCTTCAGTCTAATACACTGTACTTGCTGCGAAAAGACGGGAGGGCTATTTGCACTGTTTATGCCAATGGGAGTGCAATATTGACTTTCCTTACCAGAAAACAACTCTTGCTCGTAGGACCAGAAACTGCATGTGATTCCACTCCATTTAGGAATGGGAAAAAAACGCTAGCTCGCCTTAAAAGAAACGCACTCTGCTTTTTAGAAAAAAGCACTCTTCTACTCTACTGTGTTTCCTATGGGGTCCGAACAGTGAGCTTGCTCAGAACAAAAAAACTGTGCTTCCTACACACACGGGCCTTATCTAGTTCAACTCTGCTTAGGAACCTGACAAGAATAGTAGATCCTCTTCAGTCCAATACACTGTACTTGCTGGGAACAGACGCCAGCGCTATTTGTCCTGTGTATGGCAATGGCAGCGCAATAGTGACTATTCTTACCATAAAACAACTCTTGCTCGTAGGACCAGAAACTGCATGTGATTCCACTCCATTTAGGACTGGGACACAAACGCTAGCTCGCCTTACAATAAACACACTCTGCTTTAGAGAAAAGAGCACTCTTCTACTCTACTGTGTTTCCTATGGGGTCCAAACAGTGAGCTTGCTCAGAACAAAAGAACTGTGCTTCCTACACACGAGGACCTTATGTAGTTCAACTCTGCTTAGGAAACTGACAAGAACAGTAGCTCCTATTCAGTCCAATACACTGTACTTGCTGGGAAAAGACGCGAGTGCTATTTGCCCTGTGTATGGCAATGGGAGCGCAATAGTGACTTTCCTTACCAGAAAACAACTCTTGTTCGTAGGACCAGAAACTGCATGTGATTCAACTCCATTTAGGACTGGGAAACACGCTAGCTCGCCTTACAAGAAACACACTCTGCTTTTGAGAAAAGAGCACTCTTCTCCTCTACTGTGTTTCCTATGTGTTCCGAAAAGTGAGCTTGCTCAGAACAAAAAACTGTGCTTCCTACACACACGGTCATATCTAGTTCAAGTCTGCTTAGGAACCAGACAAGAACAGTACATCCTCTTCAGTCCAATACACTGTACTTGCTGGGAACAGACGCCAGTGCTATTTGTCCTGTGTAGGGCAATGGCAGCGCAATAGTGACTCTTCTTACCAGAAAACAACTCTTGCTCCTAGGACCAGAAACTACATGTGATTCAACTCCATTTAGGACTGGGAAACAAACTCTAGCTCGCTTTACAAGAAACACACTCTGCTTTTGAGAAAAGAGCACTCTTCTATTCTACTGTGTTTCCTATATGGGCAGAACAGTGAGCTTGCTCAGAAAAAAGGAACTGTACTTCCTAAACACACGGGCCATATCTAGTTCAACTCTGCTTAGGAAACTGACAAGAACAGTAGCTCCTCTTAAGTCCATTACACTGTACCTGCTGGGAACAGACGGGAGGGCTATTTGCACTGTGTATGGCAATGGGAGCGCAATAGTGAATTTCCTTACCAGAAAACAACTCTTGCTCGTAGGACCAGAAACTGCATGTGATTCCACTCCATTTAGGACTGGGAAACAAACGCTAGCTCGCCTTACAAGAAACACACTCTGCTTTAGAGAAAAGAGCACTCTTCTACTCTACTGTGTTTCCTATGGGGTCCAAACAGTGAGCTTGTTCAGAACAAAAGAACGATGCTTCCTACACACACGGACCATATCTAGTTCAACTCTGCTTAGTAAACTGACAAGAACAGTAGCTCCTATTCAGTCCAATACACTGTACTTGCTGGGAAAAGACGCGAGTGCTATTTGTCTTGTGTAGGGCAATGGGATCGCAATAGTGACTTTCCTTACCAGAAAACAACTCTTGTTCATAGGACCAGAAACTGCATGTGATTCAACTCCATTTAGGACTGGGAAACAAACGCTAGCTCGCCTTACAAAAACACACTTAGCTTTTGAGAAAAGAGCACTCTTCTACTCTACTGTGTTTCCTGTAGGGCCAGAACAGTGAGCTTGCTCAGAACATAAGAACTGTGCTCCTACACACGGGCCATATCTAGTTCCACTCTGATTAGGAAACTGACAACAATGTAGCTCCTCTTCAGTCCCATACACTGTACTTGCTGGGAACAGACGCGAGAGCTATTTGCGCTTGTATGGCAAGGGGAGCGCAATAGTGACTTTCCTTACCAGAAATCAACTCTTGCTCTTAGGACCAGAAACTGCATGTGACTCAACATCATTCAGGACTGTGAAACAAACGCTAGCTCGCCTTACAAGAAACATACTCTGCTTTTGAGAAAAGAGCACTCTTCCACTCTATTGTGTTTCCTATGGTGTCCGAACAGTGAGCTTGCTCAGAACAAAAGAACTGTGCTTCCTACACACACGGCCATATCTAGTTCAATTCTGCTTAGGAACCTGACAAGAACAGTAGATCCTCTTCAGTCCAATACACTGTACTTGCTGGGAACAGACACCAGTGCTATTTGTCCTGTGTATGGCAATGGCAGCGCAATAGTGACTATTCTTACCATAAAACAACTCTTGCTCGTAGGACCACAAACTGCATGTGATTCCACTCCATTTAGGACTGGGACACAAACGCTAGATCGCCTTACAAGAAACACACTCTGCTTCAGAGAAAAGAGCACTCTTCTACTCTACTGTGTTTCCTATGGGGTCCGAACAGTGAGCTTGATCAGGACAAAAGAACTGTGCTTCCTACACACACGGCCATATCTAGTTCAATTCTGCTTAGGAACCTGACCAGAGCAGTAGATCCTCTTCAGTCCAATACACTGTACTTGCTGGGAACAGACGCCAGTGCTATTTGTCCTGTATATGGCAATGGCAGCGCAATAGTGACTATTCTTATCATAAAACAACTCTTGCCCATAGGACCACAAACTGCATGTGATTCCACTCCATTTAGGACTGGGAAACAAACGCTAGCTAGCCTTACAAGAAACACTCTCTGCTTTTGAGAAAAGAGCACTCTTCTACTCTACTGTGTTTCCTATGGGGTCCAAACAGTGATCTTGGTCAGGAAAAAAGAACTGTGCTTCCTACACACATGGACCATATCTAGTTCTACTCTGCTTAGGAAACTGACAAGAACAGTAGCTCCTATTCAGTCCAATACACTGTACTTGCTGGGAACAGACGCGAGTGCTATTAGCACTGTGTATGGCATTTAGAGCGCAATAGTGACTCTTCTTACCAGAAAACAACTCTTGCTCGTAGGACCAAAAACCGTCTGTGACTCAACTCCATTTAGGACTGGGAAACAAACGCGAGCTGGCCTTACAAGAAACACACTCTGCTTTAGAGAAAAGAGCACTCATATACTCTACTGTGTTTCCTATAGGGCCAGAACAGTGAGCTTGCTCAGAACAAAAGAACTGTGCTTCCTACACACACGGGCCATATCTAGTTCAACTGTGCTTAGGAAACTGAGAAGAACAGTAGCTCCTCTTCAGTTCGATACACTGTACTTGCTGAGAACAGACGCGAGTGCTATTTGCACTGTGTATGGCAATGGGAAGGCAATAGTGACTTTCCTTACCAGAAAACAACTCTTGCTCATAGGACCAGAAACTGCATGTGATTCAACTTCATTTAGGACTGGGAAACAAACGCTAGCTCGCCTTACAAGAAACACACTCTGCTTTTGAGAAAAGAGCACTCTTCTACTCTACTGTGTTTCTTATGGGGTCCGAATAGTGAGCTTGCTCAGAACAAAAGAACTGTGCTTCCTACACTCACGGCCATATCTAGTTCATCTGCTTAGGAACATGACCAGAGCAGTAGATCCTCTTCAGTCCAATACACTGTACTTGCTGGGAACAGACGCCAGTGCTATTTGTCCTGTGTATGGCAATGGCAGCGCAATAGTGACTATTCTTACCATAAAACAACTCTTGCTCGTAGGATCACAAACTGCATGTGATTCAACTCCATTTAGGACTGGGAAACAAACGCTAGCTCGCCTTACAAGAAACACACTCTGCTTTTGAGAAAAGAGCACTCTTCTACTCTACTGTGTTTCCTATAGGGCCAGAACAGTGAGCTTGCTCAGAACAAATGAACTGTGCTTCCTAGACACACGGGCAATATCTAGTTCAACTCTGCTTAGGAAACTGAGAAGAACAGTAGCTCCTCTTCAGTCCAATACACTGTACTTGCTGGGAACAGACGCCAGTGCTTTTTGTTCTGTGTATGGCAATGGCAGCGCAATAGTGACTATTCTTACCATAAAAAACTCTTGCCTCTAGGACCAGAAATTGCATGTGATACAACTCCATTTAGGACTGGGAAACAAACGCTAGCTCTCCTTACAAGAAACACACTCTGCTTTAGAAAAAGAGCACTCTTCTACTCTACTGTGTTTCCTATAGGGCCAGAACAGTGAGCTTGCTCAGAACATAAGAACTGTGCTTCCTACACACACGTGCCATATCTAGTTCAACTCTGCTTAGGAAACTGAGAAGAACAGTAGGTCCTCTTCAGTCCAATACACTGTACTTGCTGGGAACAGACGCATGTGCTATTTGCACTGTGTATGACAATGGGAGCGCAATAGTGACTTTCCTTACCAGAAAACAACTCTTGCTCGTAGGACCAGAAACTGCATGTGATTCAACTCCATTTAGGACTGGGAAACAAACGCTAGCTCGCCTTACAAGAAACACACTGCTTTAGAGAAAAAAGCACTCTTCTACTCTACTGTGTTTCCTACAAGGCCAGAACAGTGAGCTTGCTCAGAACAAAAGAACTGTGCTTCCCACACACGGGCCATATCTAGTTCAACTCTTCTTAGGAAACTGACAAGTACAGTAGATCCTCTTCAGTCAAATAGACTGTACTTGCTGCAAACAGACGCCAGTGCTATTTGCACTGTGTATGGCAATTGGAGCACAATAGTGACTCGTCTTAGCAGAAAACAACTCTTGCTCATAGGACAAAAAACTGCATGTGACTTAAATCCATTTAGGACTGGGAAACAAACTCTAGCTGCTTTACAAGAAACACACTCTGCTTTTGAGAAAAGAGCACTCTTCTACTCTACTGTGTTTCCTATAGGGCCAGAACAGTGAGCTTGTTCAGAAAAAAAGAACTGTGCTTCCTAAACACACGGGCCATATCTAGTTCAAATCTTCTTAGGAAACTGACAAGAACAGTACCTCCTCTTCTGTCCAATACACTGTACTTGCTGCAAAAAGACGGGAGGGCTATTTGCACTGTTTATGGCAATGGGAGTGCAATATTGACTTTCCTTACCAGAAAACAACTCTTGCTCGTAGGACCAGAAACTGCATGTGTTTCCACTCCATTTAGGAATGGGAAAAAAACGCTAGCTTGCCTTCAAAGAAACACACTCTGCTTTTGAGAAAAAAGCACTCTTCTACTCTACTGTGTTTCCTATGGGGTCCGAACAGTGAGCTTGCTCAGAACAAAAAAACTGTGCTTCCTACACACACGGCCATATCTAGTTCAAGTCTGCTTAGGAACCTGACAAGAACAGTAGATCCTCTTCACCCAATACACTGTACTTGCTGCGAACAGATGCCAGTGCTATTTGTCCTGTGTATGGCAATGGCAGCGCAATAGTGACTCTTCTTACCAGAAAACAACTCTTGCTCGTAGTACCAGAAACTGCATGTGATTCAACTCCATTTAGGACTGGGACACAAACGCTAGCTCGCCTTACGAGAAACACACTCTGCTTTAGAGAAAAGAGCAATCTTCTACTCTACTGTGTTTCCTATAGGGTCCGAAGAGTGAGCTTGCTCAGAACAAAAGAACTCTGCTTCCTACACACATGGACCATATCTAGTTCAACTCTGCTTAGGAAACTGACAAGAACAGTAGCTCCTATTCAGTCCAATACACTGTACATGGTGGGAACAGACGCGAGTGCTATTTGCACTGTGTATGGCATTTGGAGCACAATAGTGACTCGTCTTACCAGAAAACAACTCTTGCTCGTAGGACAAAAAACTGCATGTGATTCCACTCCATTTAGGAATGGGAAAAAAACGCTAGCTCGCCTTAAAAGAAACACACTCTGCTTTTGAGAAAAAAGCACTTTTCTACTCTACTGTGTTTCCTATGGGGTCCGAACAGTGAGCTTGCTCAGAACAAAAAAACTGTGCTTCCTGCACACACGGCCAAATCTAGTTCAAGTCTGCTTAGGAACCTGACAAGAACAGTAGATCCTCTTCAGCCCAATACACTGTACTTGCTGCGAACAGATGCCAGTGCTATTTGTCCTGTGTATGGCAATGGCAGCGCAATAGTGACTCTTCTTACCAGAAAACAACTCTTGCTCGTAGTTCCAGAAACTGCATGGGATTCAACTCCATTTAGGACTGGGACACAAACGCTGGCTAGCCTTACAAGAAACACACTCTGCTTTTGAGAAAAGAGCACTCTTCTACTCTACTGTGTTTCCTATGGGGTCCGAACAGTGAGCTTGCTCAGAACAAAAGAACTGTGCTTCCTACACACACGGCCATATCTAGTTCTATTCTGCTTGGGACCATGACCAGAGCAGTAGATCCTCTTCAGTCCAATACACTGTACTTGCTGGGAACAGACGCGAGTGCTATTTGTCCTGTATGTGGCAATGGCAGCGCAATAGTGACAATTCTTACCATAAAACAACTCTTGCTCGTAGGACCACAAACTGATTGTGATTCCACTCCATTTAGGACTGGGAAACAAACGCTAGCTCTCCTTACAAGAAACACACTCTGCTTTTGAGAAAAGAGCACTCTTCTACTCTACTGTGTTTCCTATGGTGTCCAAACAGTGAGCTTGGTCAGAACAAAAGAACTGCGCTTCCTACACACATGGACCATATCTAGTTCAACTCTGCTTAGGAAACTGACAAGAACAGTAGCTTCTCTTCAGTCCAATACACTGTACATGGTGGGAACAGACGCGAGTGCTATTTGCACTGTGTATGGCACTTGGAGCGCAATAGTGACTCTTCTTACCAGAAAACAACTCTTGCTCGTAGGACCAAAAACTGTCTGTGACTCAACTCCATTTAGGACTGGGAAACAAACTGAGCTTGCCTTACAAGAAACACAATCTGCTTTAGAGAAAAGAGCACTCTTCTACTATAATGTGTTTCCTATAGGGCCAGAACAGTGATCTTGCTCAGAACAAAAGAACTGTGCTTTCTACACACACAGGCCATTACTAGTTCAACTCTGCTTAGTAAACTGACAAGAACAGTAGCTCCTCTTCAGTCAAATACACTGTACTTGCTGGGAAGAGACGCCAGTGCTATTTGCACTGTGTATGGCAATGAGAGCGCAATAGTGACGTTCCTTACCAGAAAACAACTCTTGCTCGTAGGAACACAAACTCCATGTGATTCAACGCCACTTAGGACTGGGAAACAAATATTAGCTCGCCTTTCAAGAAACACTCTCTGCTTTTTAGAAAAGAGCACTCTTCTCTACTGTGTTTCCTATGGGGTCCAAACAGTGAGCTTGCTCAGAACAAAAGAACTGTGCTTCCTACACACATGGACCATATCTAGTTCCACTCTGCTTAGGAAACTGACAAGAACAGTAGCTCTTATTCAGTCCAATACACTGTTCATGCCTGGAACAGACGCGAGTGCTATTTGCACTGTGAATGGCATTTGGAGCACAATAGTTACTCTTCTTACCAGAAAACAACTCTTGCTCATAGGACCAAAAACTGCATGCGATTCAACTCCATTTAGGACTGGGAAACAAACGCGAGCTTGCCTTACAAGAAACACACTCTGCTTTAGAGAAAAGAGCACTCTTCTACTCTACTGTGTTTCCTATGGGTCCAAACAGTGAGCTTGCTCAGAACAAAAGAACTGTGCTTCCTACACACACGACCATATCTACTTCAAATCTGCTGAGAAAACAGACAAGAACAATAGCAACTATTCAGTCCAATACACTGTACTTGCTGGGAACAGACGCAAGTGCTATTTGCACTGTGTATGGCAATGGGTGCGCAATGTGACTTTCCTTACCAGAAAACAACTCTTGTTGGTAGGACCAGAAACTGCATTTGATTCAACTCCATTTAGTACTAGGAAACAAACGCTAGCTTGCCTTACAAGAAACACACTCTGCTTTAGAGAAAAGAGCACTCATCTACTCTACTGTGTTTCCTATAGGGCCAGAACAGTGAGCTTCCTCAGAACATAAGAACTGTGCTTCCTACACACACGGGCCATATCTAGCTCAAATCTGCTTAAGAAACTGACAAGAACAGTAGCTCCTCTTCAGTCCAATACACTGTACTTGCTGGGAACAGACGCGAGTGCTATTTGCACTGTGTATGGCATTTGGAGCGCAATAGTGACTCTTCTTACCAGAAAACAACTCTTGCTCGTAGGACCAAAAACTGTATGAGACTCAACTCCATTTAGGACTGGGAAACAAACGCGAGCTCGCCTTACAAGAAACACACTCTGCTTTTCATAAATGAGCACTCTTCTACTCTACTGTGTTTCCTATGGGGTCCGAACAGTGAGCTTGCTCAGAACAAAAGAACTGTGCTTCCTACACACACGGCCATATCTAGTACAATTCTGCTTAGGAACCTGACAAGAACAGTAGATCCTCTTCAGTCTAATACACTGTACTTGCTGGGAACAGACGCCAGTGCTATTTGTCCTGTGTATGGCAATGTCAGCGCAATAGTGACTATTCTTACCATAAAACAACTCTTGCTCGTAGGACCAGAAACTGCATGTGATTCAACTCCATTTAGGCCTGGGAAACAAATGCTAGCTCGCCTTACAAGAAACACACTCTGCTTTTGAGAAAAGAGCACTCTTCTACTCTACTGTGTTTTCTATGTGGTCCAAACAGTGAGCTTGCTCAGAACAAAATAACTGTGCTTCTTACACACATGGACCATATCTAGTTCAACTCTGCTTAGGAAACTGACAAGAACAGTAGCTTCTCTTCAGTCCAATACACTGTACATGATGGGAACAAACGCGAGTGCTATTTGCACTGTGTATGGCATTTGGAGCACAATAGTGACTCTTCTTACCAGAAAACAACTCTTGCTCGTAGGACCAAAAACTGTCTGTGACTCAACTCCATTTATGACTGGGAAACAAACGCGAGCTTGCCTTACAAGAAACACACTCTGCTTAAGAGAAAAGAGCACTCTTCTACTCTAATGTGTTTCCTATAGGGCCAGAACAGTGAGCTTGCTCAGAACAAAAGAACTGTGCTTCCTACACACATGGACCATATCTAGTTCAACTCTGATTAGGAAACTGACAGGAACAGTAGCTTCTCTTCAGTCCAATACACTGGAAATGGTGGGAACAGACGCGAGTGCTATTTGCACTGTGTATGGCATTTGGAGCGCAATAGTGACTCTTCTTACCAGAAAACAACTCTTGCTCGTAGGACCAAAAACTGTCTGTGACTCAACTCCATTTAGGACTGGGAAACAAACGCGAGCTTGCCTTACAAGAAACACTCTCTGCTTTAGAGAAAAGAGCACTCTTCTACTCTACTGTGTTTCCTATGGGGTCCAAACAGTGAGCTTGCTCAGAACAAAAGAACTGGGCTTCCTACACACACGGACAATATCTACTTCAAATCTGCTGAGAAAACAGACAAGAACAATAGCACCTATTCAGTCCAATACACTGTACTTGCTGGGAACAGACGCGAGTGATATTTGCACTGTGTATGGCAATGGGTGCGCAATGTGACTTTCCTTACCAGAAAACAACTCTTGTTCGTAGGACCAGAAACTGCATGTGATTCAACTCCATTTAGTACTAGGAAACAAACGCTAGCTTGCCTTACAAGAAACACACTCTGCTTTAGAGAAAAGAGCACTCATCTACTCTACTATGTTTCCTATAGGGCCAGAACAGTGAGCTTCCTCAGAACATAAGAACTGTGCTTCCTACACACACGGGCCATATCTAGCTCAAATCTGCTTAAGAAACTGACAAGAACAGTAGCTCCTCTTCAGTCCGATACACTGTACTTGCTGGGAACAGACGCAAGTGCTATTTGCACTGTGTATGGCATTTGGAGCACAATAGTGACTCTTCTTACCAGAAAACAACTCTTGCTCGTAGGACCAAAAACTGTCTGTGACTCACCTCCATTTAGGACTGGGAAACAAACGCGATCTCGCCTTACAAGAAACACACTCTGCTTTTCATAAATGAGCACTCTTCTACTCTACTGTGTTTCCTATGGGGTCCGAACAGTGAGCTTGCTCAGAACAAAAGAACTGTGCTTCCTACACACACGGGGCCTTATCTAGTTCAACTCTGCTTAGGAAACTGACAAGACATTAGCTCCTCTTCAGTCCGATACACGGTACTTACTGGGAACAGACGCCAGTGCTATTTGCACTGTGTATGGCAATGGGAGCACAATTGTGACTTTCCTTACCAGAAAACAACTCTTGCTCGTAGGACCAGAAACTGCATGTGATTCAACTCCATTTAGGACTGGGAAACAAAGTCTAGCTCTCCTTACAAGAAACACACTCTGCTTTTGAGAAAAGAGCACTCTTCTACTCTACTGTGTTTTCTATGGGGTCCAAACAGTGAGCTTGCTCAGAACAAAATAACTGTGCTTCTTACACACATGGACCATATCTAGTTCAAGTCTGCTTAGGAAACTGACAAGAACAGTAGCTTCTCTTCAGTCCAATACACTGTACATGGTGGGAACAGACGCGAGTGCTATTTGCACTGTCTATGGCATTTGGAGCGCAATAGTGACTCTTCTTACCAGAAAACAACTCTTGCTCGTAGGACCAAAAACTGTCTGTGACTCAACTCCATTTAGGACTGGGAAACAAAGGTGAGCTTGCCTTACAAGAAACACACTCTGCTTTAGAGAAAAGAGCACTCTTCTACTCTACTGTGTTTCCTATGGGGTCCAAACAGTGAGCTTGCTCAGAACAAAAGAACTGTGCTTCCTACACACACGGGCCATATCTACTTCAAATCTGCTGAGAAAACAGACAAGAACAATAGCACCTATTCAGTCCAATACACTGTACTTGCTGGGAACAGACGCGAGTGCTATTTGCACTGTGTATGGCAATGGGTGCGCAATGTGACTTTCCTTACCAGAAAACAACTCTTGTTCGTAGGACCAGAAACTGCATGTGATTCAACTCCATTTAGTACTAGGAAACAAACACTAGCTTGCCTTACAAGAAACACACTCTGCTTTAGAGAAAAGAGCACTCATCCACTCTACTGTGTTTCCTATAGGGCCAGAACAGTGAGCTTCCTCAGAACATAAGAACTGTGCTTCCTACACACACGGGCCATATCTAGCTCAAATCTGCTTAAGAAACTGACAAGAACAATAGCTCCTCTTCAGTCCGATACACTGTACTTGCTGGGAACAGATGCGAGTGCAATTTGCACTGTGTATGGCAATGACAGCGCAATAGTGACTCTCCTTACCAGAAAAAAACTCTTGCTCGTAGGAACACAAACTGCATGTGATTCAACGCCATTTAGGACTGGGAAACAAATGCTAGCTCGCTTTACAAGAAATACTCTCTGCTTTTTAGAAAAGAGCACTCTTCTACTCTACTGTGTTTCCTATGGGGTCCAAACAGTGAGCTTGATCAGAACAAAAGAACTGTGCTTCCTACACACATGGACCATATCTATTTCAACTCTGCTTAGGAAACTGACATGAACAGTATCTCCTATTCAGTCCAATACACTGTACATGCTGGGAACAGACGCGAGTGCTATTTGCACTGTGTATGGCATTTGGAGCACAATAGTGACTCTTCTACCAGGAAACAACTCTTGCTCATAGTACCAGAAACTGCATGGGATTCAACTCCATTTAGGACTGCGAAACAAACGCTAGCTTGCCTTACAAGAAACACACTCTGCTTTAGAGAAAAGAGCACTCATCTACTCTACTGTGTTTCCTATAGGGCCAGAACAGTGAGCTTGCTCAGAACATAATAACTGTGCTTCCTAAACACACAGGCCATATCTACTTCAACTCTGCTTAGGAAACTAACAAGAACAGTAGCTCCTCTTCAGTCCGATACACTGTACTTGCTGGGAACATACGTGAGTGCTATTTGCACTGTGTATGGCAAAGGGAGCGCAATAGTGTCTTTCCTTACCAGAAAACAACTCTTGCTCGTTGGACCAGAAACTGCATGTGATTCAACTCCATTTAGGACTGGGAAACAAACGTTAGCTCTCCTTACAAGAAACACAGTCTGCTTTAGAAAAAGAGCACACTTCTTCTCTACTGTGTTTCCTACAGGGCCAGAACAGTGAGCTTGCTCAGAACAAAAGAACTGTGCTTCCTACACACATGGACCATATCTAGTTCAACTCTGCTTAGGGAACAGACGCCAGTGCTATTTGCACTGTGTATGGCAATTGGAGCACAATAGTGACTCGTCTTACCAGAAAAAAACTCTTGCTCATAGGACAAAAAACTGCATGTGACTCAACTCCATTTAGGACTGGGAAACAAACGCGAGCTGCTTTACAAGAAACACAGTCTGCTTTAGAGAAAAGAGCACTCTTCTACTCTACTGTGTTTCCTATGGGGTCCAAACAGTGAGCTTGCTCAGAACAAAAGAACTGTGCTTCCTACACACATGGACCATATCTAGTTCAACTCTGCTTAGGAAACTGACAAGAACAGTAGCTCCTCTTCAGTTCGATACACTGTAATTGCTGAGAACAGACGCGAGTGCTATTTGCACTGTGTATGGCAATGGGAGCGCAATAGTGACTTTCCTTACCAGAAAACAACTCTTGCTCGTAGGACAAGAAACTGCATGTGATTCAACTCCATTTAGGACTGGGAAAGAAATGCTAGCTCGCCTTACAACAAACACACTGCTTTAGAGAAAAGAGCACTCTTCTACTCTACTGTGTTTCCTATGGGGTCCAAACAGTGAGGTTGCTCAGAACAAAAGAACTGTGCTTCCTACACACACGGACTATATGTAGTTCAACTCTACTTAAGAAACTGACAAGAACAGTAGCTCCTCTTCAGTCCAATACACTGTACTTGATGGGAACAGACGCGAGTGCTATTTACACTGGGTATGGCAAGAAGAGCGCAATAGTAACTTTCCTTACCAGAAAACAACTCTTGCTCGTAGGACCACAAACTGCATGTGATTCAACGCCATTTAGGACTGGGAAACAAATGCTAGCTCGCCTTACAAGAAACACACTCTGCTTTTGAGAAAAGAGCACTCTTCTACTCTACTGTGTTTCCTATAGGGCCAAAGCAGTAAGCTTGCTCAGAATAAAAGAACTGTGCTTCCTACACACACGGCCATATTTAGTTCAATTCTGCTTAGGAACCTGACAAGAACAGTAGATCCTCTTGAGTCCAATACACTGTACTTGCTGGGAACAGACACCAGTGCTATTTCTCCTGTGTATGGCAATGGCAGCGCAATAGTGACTCTTCTTACCAGAAAACAACTCTTGCTCGTAGGACCAAAAACTGCATGTGACTCAACTCCATTTAAAACTGGGAAACAAACGCAAGCTGGCCTTACAAGAAACACACTCTGCTTTAGAGAAAAGAGCACTCTTCTACTCTACTGTGTTTCCTATAGGGCCAAAATTGTGAGCTTGCTCAGAACATAATAACTGTGCTTCCTACACACATGGGCCATATCTAGTTCAACTCTGCTTAGGAAACTGACAAGAACAGTAGCTCCTCTTCAGTCCGATACACTGTACTTGCTGGGAAAAGACGCGAGTGCTATTTGCCCTGTGTATGGCAATGGGAGCGCAATGGTGACTTTCCCTACCAGAAAACAACTCTTGTTCGTAGGACCAGAAACTGCATGTAATTCAACTTCATTTAGGTCTAGGAAACAAACGCTAGCTCGCCTTACAAGAAACACACTCTGCTTTTGAGAAAAGAGCACTCTTCTACTCTACTGTGTTTCCTATAGTGTCCGAACAGTGAGCTTGCTCAGAACAAAAGAACTGTGCTTCCTACACACATGGACCATATCTAGTTCAACTCTGCTTAGGAAACTGACAAGAACAGTAGCTCCTCTTCAGTCCAATAGACTGTACTTGCTGGGAACAGACGCCAGTGCTATTTGCACTGTGTATGGCAATTGGAGCACAATAGTGACTCGTCTTACCAGAAAACAACTCTTACTTATAGGACAAAAAACTGCATGTGACTCAACTCCATTTAGGACTGGGAAACAAACTCTAGCTGCTTTACAAGAAACACACTCTGCTTTTGAGAAAAGAGCACTCTTTTACTCTACTGTGTTTTCTATAGGGCCAGAACAGTGAGCTTGCTCAGAAAAAAAGAACTGTGCTTCCTACACACACAGCCATATCTAGTTCAATTCTGCTTATGACCCTTACCAGAGCAGTAGATCCTCTTCAGTCCAATACACTGTACTTGCTGGGAACAGACGCCAGTGCTATTTGTCCTGTATGTGGCAATGGCAGCGCTAAAGTGACTATTCTTACCATAAAACAACTCTTGCTCATAGGACCACAAACTGATTGTGATTCCACTCCATTTAGGACTGGGAAACAAACGCTAGCTCGCCTTACAAGAAACACACTCTGCTTTTGAGAAAAGAGCACTCTTCTACTCTACTGTGTTTCCTATGGGGTCCAAACAGTGAGCTTGGTCAGAACAAAAGAACTGTGCTTCCTACACACATGGACCATATCTAGTTCAACTCTGCTTAGGAAACTGACAAGAACAGTAGCTCCTCTTCAGTTCGATACACTGTAATTGCTGAGAACAGACGCGAGTGCTATTTGCACTGTGTATGGCAATGGGAGCGCAATAGTGACTTTCCTTACCAGAAAACAACTCTTGCTCGTAGGACAAGAAACTGCATGTGATTCAACTCCATTTAGGACTGGGAAAGAAATGCTAGCTCGCCTTACAACAAACATACTGCTTTAGAGAAAAGAGCACTCTTCTACTCTACTGTGTTTCCTATGGGGTCCAAACAGTGAGGTTGCTCAGAACAAAAGAACTGTGCTTACTACACACACGGACTATATGTAATTCAACTCTACTTAAGAAACTGACAAGAACAGTAGCTCCTCTTCAGTCCAATACACTGTACTTGATGGGAACAGACGCGAGTGCTATTTGCACTGTGTATGGCAATGGGAGCACAATTGTGACTTTCCTTACCAGAAAACAACTCTTGCTCGTAGGACCAGAAACTGCATGTGATTCAACTCCATTTAGGACTGGGAAACAAAGTCTAGCTCGCCTTACAAGAAACACACTCTGCTTTTGAGAAAAGAGCACTCTTCTACTCTACTGTGTTTTCTATGGGGTCCAAACAGTGAGCTTGCTCAGAACAAAATAACTGTGCTTCTTACACACATGGACCATATCTAGTTCAAGTCTGCTTAGGAAACTGACAAGAACAGTAGCTTCTCTTCAGTCCAATACACTGTACATGGTGGGAACAGACGCGAGTGCTATTTGCACTGTCTATGGCATTTGGAGCGCAATAGTGACTCTTCTTACCAGAAAACAACTCTTGCTCGTAGGACCAAAAACTGTCTGTGACTCAACTCCATTTAGGACTGGGAAACAAAGGTGAGCTTGCCTTACAAGAAACACACTCTGCTTTAGAGAAAAGAGCACTCTTCTACTCTACTGTGTTTCCTATGGGGTCCAAACAGTGAGCTTGCTCAGAACAAAAGAACTGTGCTTCCTACACACACGGGCCATATCTACTTCAAATCTGCTGAGAAAACAGACAAGAACAATAGCACCTATTCAGTCCAATACACTGTACTTGCTGGGAACAGACGCGAGTGCTATTTGCACTGTGTATGGCAATGGGTGCGCAATGTGACTTTCCTTACCAGAAAACAACTCTTGTTCGTAGGACCAGAAACTGCATGTGATTCAACTCCATTTAGTACTAGGAAACAAACACTAGCTTGCCTTACAAGAAACACACTCTGCTTTAGAGAAAAGAGCACTCATCCACTCTACTGTGTTTCCTATAGGGCCAGAACAGTGAGCTTCCTCAGAACATAAGAACTGTGCTTCCTACACACACGGGCCATATCTAGCTCAAATCTGCTTAAGAAACTGACAAGAACAATAGCTCCTCTTCAGTCCGATACACTGTACTTGCTGGGAACAGATGCGAGTGCAATTTGCACTGTGTATGGCAATGACAGCGCAATAGTGACTCTCCTTACCAGAAAAAAACTCTTGCTCGTAGGAACACAAACTGCATGTGATTCAACGCCATTTAGGACTGGGAAACAAATGCTAGCTCGCTTTACAAGAAATACTCTCTGCTTTTTAGAAAAGAGCACTCTTCTACTCTACTGTGTTTCCTATGGGGTCCAAACAGTGAGCTTGATCAGAACAAAAGAACTGTGCTTCCTACACACATGGACCATATCTATTTCAACTCTGCTTAGGAAACTGACATGAACAGTATCTCCTATTCAGTCCAATACACTGTACATGCTGGGAACAGACGCGAGTGCTATTTGCACTGTGTATGGCATTTGGAGCACAATAGTGACTCTTCTACCAGGAAACAACTCTTGCTCATAGTACCAGAAACTGCATGGGATTCAACTCCATTTAGGACTGCGAAACAAACGCTAGCTTGCCTTACAAGAAACACACTCTGCTTTAGAGAAAAGAGCACTCATCTACTCTACTGTGTTTCCTATAGGGCCAGAACAGTGAGCTTGCTCAGAACATAATAACTGTGCTTCCTAAACACACAGGCCATATCTACTTCAACTCTGCTTAGGAAACTAACAAGAACAGTAGCTCCTCTTCAGTCCGATACACTGTACTTGCTGGGAACATACGTGAGTGCTATTTGCACTGTGTATGGCAAAGGGAGCGCAATAGTGTCTTTCCTTACCAGAAAACAACTCTTGCTCGTTGGACCAGAAACTGCATGTGATTCAACTCCATTTAGGACTGGGAAACAAACGTTAGCTCTCCTTACAAGAAACACAGTCTGCTTTAGAAAAAGAGCACACTTCTTCTCTACTGTGTTTCCTACAGGGCCAGAACAGTGAGCTTGCTCAGAACAAAAGAACTGTGCTTCCTACACACATGGACCATATCTAGTTCAACTCTGCTTAGGGAACAGACGCCAGTGCTATTTGCACTGTGTATGGCAATTGGAGCACAATAGTGACTCGTCTTACCAGAAAAAAACTCTTGCTCATAGGACAAAAAACTGCATGTGACTCAACTCCATTTAGGACTGGGAAACAAACGCGAGCTGCTTTACAAGAAACACAGTCTGCTTTAGAGAAAAGAGCACTCTTCTACTCTACTGTGTTTCCTATGGGGTCCAAACAGTGAGCTTGCTCAGAACAAAAGAACTGTGCTTCCTACACACATGGACCATATCTAGTTCAACTCTGCTTAGGAAACTGACAAGAACAGTAGCTCCTCTTCAGTTCGATACACTGTAATTGCTGAGAACAGACGCGAGTGCTATTTGCACTGTGTATGGCAATGGGAGCGCAATAGTGACTTTCCTTACCAGAAAACAACTCTTGCTCGTAGGACAAGAAACTGCATGTGATTCAACTCCATTTAGGACTGGGAAAGAAATGCTAGCTCGCCTTACAACAAACACACTGCTTTAGAGAAAAGAGCACTCTTCTACTCTACTGTGTTTCCTATGGGGTCCAAACAGTGAGGTTGCTCAGAACAAAAGAACTGTGCTTCCTACACACACGGACTATATGTAGTTCAACTCTACTTAAGAAACTGACAAGAACAGTAGCTCCTCTTCAGTCCAATACACTGTACTTGATGGGAACAGACGCGAGTGCTATTTACACTGGGTATGGCAAGAAGAGCGCAATAGTAACTTTCCTTACCAGAAAACAACTCTTGCTCGTAGGACCACAAACTGCATGTGATTCAACGCCATTTAGGACTGGGAAACAAATGCTAGCTCGCCTTACAAGAAACACACTCTGCTTTTGAGAAAAGAGCACTCTTCTACTCTACTGTGTTTCCTATAGGGCCAAAGCAGTAAGCTTGCTCAGAATAAAAGAACTGTGCTTCCTACACACACGGCCATATTTAGTTCAATTCTGCTTAGGAACCTGACAAGAACAGTAGATCCTCTTGAGTCCAATACACTGTACTTGCTGGGAACAGACACCAGTGCTATTTCTCCTGTGTATGGCAATGGCAGCGCAATAGTGACTCTTCTTACCAGAAAACAACTCTTGCTCGTAGGACCAAAAACTGCATGTGACTCAACTCCATTTAAAACTGGGAAACAAACGCAAGCTGGCCTTACAAGAAACACACTCTGCTTTAGAGAAAAGAGCACTCTTCTACTCTACTGTGTTTCCTATAGGGCCAAAATTGTGAGCTTGCTCAGAACATAATAACTGTGCTTCCTACACACATGGGCCATATCTAGTTCAACTCTGCTTAGGAAACTGACAAGAACAGTAGCTCCTCTTCAGTCCGATACACTGTACTTGCTGGGAAAAGACGCGAGTGCTATTTGCCCTGTGTATGGCAATGGGAGCGCAATGGTGACTTTCCCTACCAGAAAACAACTCTTGTTCGTAGGACCAGAAACTGCATGTAATTCAACTTCATTTAGGTCTAGGAAACAAACGCTAGCTCGCCTTACAAGAAACACACTCTGCTTTTGAGAAAAGAGCACTCTTCTACTCTACTGTGTTTCCTATAGTGTCCGAACAGTGAGCTTGCTCAGAACAAAAGAACTGTGCTTCCTACACACATGGACCATATCTAGTTCAACTCTGCTTAGGAAACTGACAAGAACAGTAGCTCCTCTTCAGTCCAATAGACTGTACTTGCTGGGAACAGACGCCAGTGCTATTTGCACTGTGTATGGCAATTGGAGCACAATAGTGACTCGTCTTACCAGAAAACAACTCTTACTTATAGGACAAAAAACTGCATGTGACTCAACTCCATTTAGGACTGGGAAACAAACTCTAGCTGCTTTACAAGAAACACACTCTGCTTTTGAGAAAAGAGCACTCTTTTACTCTACTGTGTTTTCTATAGGGCCAGAACAGTGAGCTTGCTCAGAAAAAAAGAACTGTGCTTCCTACACACACAGCCATATCTAGTTCAATTCTGCTTATGACCCTTACCAGAGCAGTAGATCCTCTTCAGTCCAATACACTGTACTTGCTGGGAACAGACGCCAGTGCTATTTGTCCTGTATGTGGCAATGGCAGCGCTAAAGTGACTATTCTTACCATAAAACAACTCTTGCTCATAGGACCACAAACTGATTGTGATTCCACTCCATTTAGGACTGGGAAACAAACGCTAGCTCGCCTTACAAGAAACACACTCTGCTTTTGAGAAAAGAGCACTCTTCTACTCTACTGTGTTTCCTATGGGGTCCAAACAGTGAGCTTGGTCAGAACAAAAGAACTGTGCTTCCTACACACATGGACCATATCTAGTTCAACTCTGCTTAGGAAACTGACAAGAACAGTAGCTCCTCTTCAGTTCGATACACTGTAATTGCTGAGAACAGACGCGAGTGCTATTTGCACTGTGTATGGCAATGGGAGCGCAATAGTGACTTTCCTTACCAGAAAACAACTCTTGCTCGTAGGACAAGAAACTGCATGTGATTCAACTCCATTTAGGACTGGGAAAGAAATGCTAGCTCGCCTTACAACAAACATACTGCTTTAGAGAAAAGAGCACTCTTCTACTCTACTGTGTTTCCTATGGGGTCCAAACAGTGAGGTTGCTCAGAACAAAAGAACTGTGCTTCCTACACACACGGACTATATGTAGTTCAACTCTACTTAAGAAACTGACAAGAACAGTAGCTCCTCTTCAGTCCAATACACTGTACTTGATGGGAACAGACGCGAGTGCTATTTACACTGGGTATGGCAAGAAGAGCGCAATAGTAACTTTCCTTACCAGAAAACAACTCTTGCTCGTAGGACCACAAACTGCATGTGATTCAACGCCATTTAGGACTGGGAAACAAATGCTAGCTCGCCTTACAAGAAACACACTCTGCTTTTGAGAAAAGAGCACTCTTCTACTCTACTGTGTTTCCTATAGGGCCAAAGCAGTAAGCTTGCTCAGAATAAAAGAACTGTGCTTCCTACACACACGGCCATATTTAGTTCAATTCTGCTTAGGAACCTGACAAGAACAGTAGATCCTCTTGAGTCCAATACACTGTACTTGCTGGGAACAGACACCAGTGCTATTTCTCCTGTGTATGGCAATGGCAGCGCAATAGTGACTCTTCTTACCAGAAAACAACTCTTGCTCGTAGGACCAAAAACTGCATGTGACTCAACTCCATTTAAAACTGGGAAACAAACGCAAGCTGGCCTTACAAGAAACACACTCTGCTTTAGAGAAAAGAGCACTCTTCTACTCTACTGTGTTTCCTATAGGGCCAAAATTGTGAGCTTGCTCAGAACATAATAACTGTGCTTCCTACACACATGGGCCATATCTAGTTCAACTCTGCTTAGGAAACTGACAAGAACAGTAGCTCCTCTTCAGTCCGATACACTGTACTTGCTGGGAAAAGACGCGAGTGCTATTTGCCCTGTGTATGGCAATGGGAGCGCAATGGTGACTTTCCCTACCAGAAAACAACTCTTGTTCGTAGGACCAGAAACTGCATGTAATTCAACTTCATTTAGGTCTAGGAAACAAACGCTAGCTCGCCTTACAAGAAACACACTCTGCTTTTGAGAAAAGAGCACTCTTCTACTCTACTGTGTTTCCTATAGTGTCCGAACAGTGAGCTTGCTCAGAACAAAAGAACTGTGCTTCCTACACACATGGACCATATCTAGTTCAACTCTGCTTAGGAAACTGACAAGAACAGTAGCTCCTCTTCAGTCCAATAGACTGTACTTGCTGGGAACAGACGCCAGTGCTATTTGCACTGTGTATGGCAATTGGAGCACAATAGTGACTCGTCTTACCAGAAAACAACTCTTACTTATAGGACAAAAAACTGCATGTGACTCAACTCCATTTAGGACTGGGAAACAAACTCTAGCTGCTTTACAAGAAACACACTCTGCTTTTGAGAAAAGAGCACTCTTTTACTCTACTGTGTTTTCTATAGGGCCAGAACAGTGAGCTTGCTCAGAAAAAAAGAACTGTGCTTCCTACACACACAGCCATATCTAGTTCAATTCTGCTTATGACCCTTACCAGAGCAGTAGATCCTCTTCAGTCCAATACACTGTACTTGCTGGGAACAGACGCCAGTGCTATTTGTCCTGTATGTGGCAATGGCAGCGCTAAAGTGACTATTCTTACCATAAAACAACTCTTGCTCATAGGACCACAAACTGATTGTGATTCCACTCCATTTAGGACTGGGAAACAAACGCTAGCTCGCCTTACAAGAAACACACTCTGCTTTTGAGAAAAGAGCACTCTTCTACTCTACTGTGTTTCCTATGGGGTCCAAACAGTGAGCTTGGTCAGAACAAAAGAACTGTGCTTCCTACACACATGGACCATATCTAGTTCAACTCTGCTTAGGAAACTGACAAGAACAGTAGCTCCTCTTCAGTTCGATACACTGTAATTGCTGAGAACAGACGCGAGTGCTATTTGCACTGTGTATGGCAATGGGAGCGCAATAGTGACTTTCCTTACCAGAAAACAACTCTTGCTCGTAGGACAAGAAACTGCATGTGATTCAACTCCATTTAGGACTGGGAAAGAAATGCTAGCTCGCCTTACAACAAACATACTGCTTTAGAGAAAAGAGCACTCTTCTACTCTACTGTGTTTCCTATGGGGTCCAAACAGTGAGGTTGCTCAGAACAAAAGAACTGTGCTTCCTACACACACGGACTATATGTAGTTCAACTCTACTTAAGAAACTGACAAGAACAGTAGCTCCTCTTCAGTCCAATACACTGTACTTGATGGGAACAGACGCGAGTGCTATTTACACTGGGTATGGCAAGAAGAGCGCAATAGTAACTTTCCTTACCAGAAAACAACTCTTGCTCGTAGGACCACAAACTGCATGTGATTCAACGCCATTTAGGACTGGGAAACAAATGCTAGCTCGCCTTACAAGAAACACACTCTGCTTTTGAGAAAAGAGCACTCTTCTACTCTACTGTGTTTCCTATAGGGCCAAAGCAGTAAGCTTGCTCAGAATAAAAGAACTGTGCTTCCTACACACACGGCCATATTTAGTTCAATTCTGCTTAGGAACCTGACAAGAACAGTAGATCCTCTTGAGTCCAATACACTGTACTTGCTGGGAACAGACACCAGTGCTATTTCTCCTGTGTATGGCAATGGCAGCGCAATAGTGACTCTTCTTACCAGAAAACAACTCTTGCTCGTAGGACCAAAAACTGCATGTGACTCAACTCCATTTAAAACTGGGAAACAAACGCAAGCTGGCCTTACAAGAAACACACTCTGCTTTAGAGAAAAGAGCACTCTTCTACTCTACTGTGTTTCCTATAGGGCCAAAATTGTGAGCTTGCTCAGAACATAATAACTGTGCTTCCTACACACATGGGCCATATCTAGTTCAACTCTGCTTAGGAAACTGACAAGAACAGTAGCTCCTCTTCAGTCCGATACACTGTACTTGCTGGGAAAAGACGCGAGTGCTATTTGCCCTGTGTATGGCAATGGGAGCGCAATGGTGACTTTCCCTACCAGAAAACAACTCTTGTTCGTAGGACCAGAAACTGCATGTAATTCAACTTCATTTAGGTCTAGGAAACAAACGCTAGCTCGCCTTACAAGAAACACACTCTGCTTTTGAGAAAAGAGCACTCTTCTACTCTACTGTGTTTCCTATAGTGTCCGAACAGTGAGCTTGCTCAGAACAAAAGAACTGTGCTTCCTACACACATGGACCATATCTAGTTCAACTCTGCTTAGGAAACTGACAAGAACAGTAGCTCCTCTTCAGTCCAATAGACTGTACTTGCTGGGAACAGACGCCAGTGCTATTTGCACTGTGTATGGCAATTGGAGCACAATAGTGACTTGTCTTACCAGAAAACAACTCTTACTCATAGGACAAAAAACTGCATGTGACTCAACTCCATTTAGGACTGGGAAACAAACTCTAGCTGCTTTACAAGAAACACACTCTGCTTTTGAGAAAAGAGCACTCTTTTACTCTACTGTGTTTTCTATAGGGCCAGAACAGTGAGCTTGCTCAGAAAAAAAGAACTGTGCTTCCTACACACACAGCCATATCTAGTTCAATTCTGCTTATGACCCTTACCAGAGCAGTAGATCCTCTTCAGTCCAATACACTGTACTTGCTGGGAACAGACGCCAGTGCTATTTGTCCTGTATGTGGCAATGGCAGCGCTAAAGTGACTATTCTTACCATAAAACAACTCTTGCTCATAGGACCACAAACTGATTGTGATTCCACTCCATTTAGGACTGGGAAACAAACGCTAGCTCGCCTTACAAGAAACACACTCTGCTTTTGAGAAAAGAGCACTCTTCTACTCTACTGTGTTTCCTATGGGGTCCAAACAGTGAGCTTGGTCAGAACAAAAGAACTGTGCTTCCTACACACATGGACCATATCTAGTTCAACTCTGCTTAGAAAACTGACAAGAACAGTAGCTCCTATTCAGTCCAATACACTGTACTTGCTGGGAACAGACGCGAGTGCTATTTGCACTGTGTATGGCATTTAGAGCGCAATAGTGACTCTTCTTACCAGAAAACAACTCTTGCTCGTAGGAACAAAAACTGTCTGTGACTCAACTCCCTTTAGGACTGGGAAACAAACGCGAGCTGGCCTTACAAGAAACACACTCTGCTTTAGAGAAAAGAGCACTCATATACTCTATTGTGTTTCCTGTAGGGACAGAACAGTGAGCTTGCTCAGAACAAAAGAACTGTGCTTCCTACACACACGGGCCATATCTAGTTCAACTCTGCTTAGGAAACTGACAAGAACAGTAGCTCCTCTTCAGTTCGATACACTGTACTTTCTGAGAACAGACGCGAGTGCTATTTGCACTGTGTATGGCAATGGGAGCGCAATAGTGACTTTCCTTACCAGAAAACAACTCTTGCTCATGGGACGAGAAACTGCATGTGATTCAACTCCATTTAGGACTGGGAAACAAATGCTAGCTCGCCTTACATGAAACACACTCTGCTTTTGAGTAAAGAGCACTCTTCTACTCTACTGTGTTTCCTATGGGGTCCAAAGAGTGAGCTTGCTCAGAACAAAAGAACTGTGCTTCCTACACACACGGGCCATATCTAGTTCAACTCTGCTTAGGAAACAAACAAGAACAGTAGCTCCTCTTCAGTCGAATACACTGTACTTGCGGGGAACAGACGCAAGTGCTATTTGCACTGTGTATAGCAATTGGAGCACAATAGTGACTTGTCTTACCAGAAAACAACTCTTGCTCGTAGGACAAAAAACTGCATGTGACTCAACTCCATTTAGGACTGGGAAACAAACGCTAGCTCGACTTCCAAGAAACACACTCTGCTTTTGAGAAAGAGCACTCTTCTACTCTACTGTTTTTCCTATGTGTTCCGAAAAGTGAGCTTGCTCAGAACAAAAAAACTGTGCTTCCTACACACACGGTCATATCTAGTTCAAGTCTGCTTAGGAACCTGACAAGAACAGTAGATCCTCTTCAGTTCAATACACTGTACTTGCTGGGAACAGACGCCAGTGCTATTTGTCCTGTGTATGGCAATGGCAGCGCAATAGTGACTATTCTTACCAGAAAACAACTCTTGCTCGTAGGACCAGAAACTGCATGTGATTCCACTCCATTTAGGACTGGGACACAAACGCTAGCTCGCCTTACAAGAAACACACTCTGCTTTAGAGAAAAGAGCACTCTTCTACTCTACTGTGTTTCCTATGGGGTCCAAACAGTGAGCTTGCTCAGAACAAATGAACTGTGCTTCCTACACATGAGGACCATATGTAGTTCAACTCTGCTTAGGAAACTGACAAGAACAGTAGCTCCTATTCAGTCCAATACACTGTACTTGTGGGGAACAGACGCGAGTGCTATTTGCACTGTATATGGCATTGGAGCACAATAGTGACTCGTCATACCAGGAAACAACTCTTGCTCTTAGGACAAAAAACTGCATGTGACCCAACTCCATTAGGACTGGGAAACAAACGCTAGCTCGCCTTACAAGAAACACACTCTGCTTTTGAGAAAAGAGCACTCTTCTACTCTACTGTGTTTCCTATGGGGTCCGAACAGTGAGCTTGCTCAAAAAAAAAAGAACTGTGCTTCCTACACACACGGCCATATCTAGTTCAATTCTGCTTAGGAACCTGACAAGAACAGTAGATCCTCTTCAGTCCAATACACTGTACTTGCTGGGAACAGACGCCAGTGCTATTTGTCCTGTGTATGGCAATGGCAGCGCAATAGTGACTCTTCTTACCAGAAAACAACTCTTGCTTGTAGGACCAGAAACTGCATGTGATTCAACTCCATTTAGGACTGGGAAACAAAAGCTAGCTCACCTTACAAGAAACACACTCTGCTTTAGAGAAAACAGCACTCTTCTACTCTACTGTGTTTCCTATAGGGCCAGAACAGTGAGCTTGCTCAGAACAAAAGAACTGTGCTTCCTACACACACGGGCCATATCTAGTTCAACTCTGCTTAGGAAACTGACAAGAACAGTAGGACCTCTTCAGTCCGATACACTGTACTTGCTGGGAACAGACGCGAGTGCTATTTGCACTGTGTATGGCAATGGGAGCGCAATAGTGACTTTCCTTACCAGAAAACAACTCTTGCTCATAAGTCCAGAAACTGCATGAGATTCAACTCCATTTAGGACTGGGAAACAAATGCTAACTCGCCTTACATGAAACACACTCTGCTTTTGAGAAAAGAGCACTCTTCTACTCTACTGTGTTTCCTATGGGGTCCGAACAGTGAGCTTGCTCAGAACAAAAGAACTGTGTTTCCTACACACACCGACCATATCTAGTTCAACTCTGCTTATGAAACTGACAAGAACAGTAGCTCCTCTTCAGTCCAATACACTGTACTTGCTGGGAAAAGACGGGAGGGCTATTTGCACTGTTTATGGCAATGGGAGTGCATTATTGACTTTCTTTACCAGAAAACAACTCTTGCTCGTAGGACCAGAAACTGCATGTGATTCCACTCCATTTAGGAATGGGAAAAAAACGCTAGCTCGCCTTAAAAGAAACACACTCTGCTTTTGAGAAAAAAGCACTCTTCTACTCTACTGTGTTTCCTATGGGGTCCGAACAGTGAGCTTGCTCAGAACAAAAAAACTGTGCTTCCTACACACACGGCCATATCTAGTTCAAGTCTGCTTAGGAACCTGACAAGAACAGTAGATCCTCTTCAGCCAAATACAATGTACTTGCTGCGAACAGATGCCAGTGCTATTTGTCCTGTGTATGGCAATGGCAGCGCAATAGTGACTCTTCTTACCAGAAAACAACTCTTGCTCGTAGTACCAGAAACTGCATGGGATTCAACTCCATTTAGGACTGGGACACAAACGCTAGCTCGCCTTACAAGAAACACACTCTCCTTTTGAGAAAAGAGCACTCTTCTACTCTACTGTGTTTCCTATAGGCCCAGAACAGTGAGCTTGCTCAGAACATAAGAACTGTGCTTCCTACACACACGGGCCTTATCTAGTTCAACTCTGCTTAGGAACCTGACAAGAATAGTAGATCCTCTTCAGTCCAATACACTGTACTTGCTGGGAAAAGACGCGAGTGCTATTTGCCTTGTGTAGGGCAATGGGAGCGCAATAGGGACTTTCCTTACCAGAAAAAAACTCTTGTTCGTAGGACCAGAAACTGCATGTGATTCAACTCCATTTAGGACTGGGAAACAAACGCTAGCTCGCCTTACAAGAAACACACTCTGCTTTTGAGAAAAGAGCACTCTTCTACTCTACTGTATTTCCTATGGTGTCCGAACAGTGAGCTTGCTCAGAACATAAGAACTGTGCTTCCTACACACACGGCCATATCTAGTTCAATTCTGCTTAGGAACCTGACAAGAACAGTAGATCCTCTTCAGTCCAATACACTGTACTTGCTGGGAACAGATGCCAGTGCTATTTGTACTGTGTATGGCAATGGCAGCGCAATAGTGACTCTTCTTACCATAAAACAACTCTTGCTCTTAGGAAAAGAAACTGCATGTGATTCAACTCCATTTAGGACTGGGAAACAAATGCTAGCTCGCCTTACAAGAAACACACTCTGCTTTTGAGAAAAGAGCACTCTTCTACTCTACTGTGTTTCCTATAGGGCCAGAACAGTGAGCTTGCTTAGAACAAAAGAACTGTGCTTCCTACACACGGGCTATATCTAGTTCAACTCTGCTTAGGAAACTGACAAGAACAGTAGCTCCTCTTCAGTCCCATACACTGTACTTGCTGGGAACAGACGCGAGTGCTATTTGCACTGTTTATGGCATTTGGAGCGCAATAGTGACTCTTCTTACCAGAAAACAACTCTTGCTCGTAGGACCAAAAACTGTCTGTGACTCAACTCCATTTAGGACTGGGAAACAAACGTGAGCTCGCCTTACAAGAGACACACTCTGCTTTTGAGAAAAGAGCACTCTTCTACTCTACTGTGTTTCCTATAGGACCAGAACAGTGAGCTTGCTCAGAACAAATGAACTGTGCTTCCTAGACACACGGGCCATATCTAGTTCAACTCTGCTTAGGAAACTGAGAAGAACAGTAGCTCCTCTTCAGTCCGATACACTGTACTTGCTGGGAACAGATGCCAGTGCTATTTGCACTGTGTATGGCAATGGGAGTGCAATAGTGACTTTCCTTACCAGAAAACAACTCTTGCTCATAGGACCAGAAACTGCATGTGATTCAACTCCATTTAGGACTGGGAAACAAACGCTAGCTCGCCTTACAAGAAACACACTCTGCTTTTGAGAAAAGAGCACTCTACTACTCTACTGAGTTTCCTATGGGTCCGAAAAGTGAGCTTGCTCAGAACAAAAGCACTGTGTTTCCTACACACACGGCCATATCTAGTTCAATTCTGCTTAGGAACCTGACAAGAACAGTAGATCCTCTTCAGTCCAATACACTGTACTTGCTGGGAACAGACGCCAGTGCTATTTGCACTGTGTATGGCAATTGGAGCAAAATAGTGACTCGTCTTACCAGAAAACAACTCTTGCTCATAGGACAAAAAACTGCATGTGACTCAACTCCATTTAGGACTGGGAAACAAACTCTAGCTGCTTTACAAGAAACACACTCTGCTTTTGAGAAAAGAGCACTCTTTTACTCTACTGTGTTTCCTATAGGGCCAGAACAGTGAGCTTGCTCAGAAAAAAAGAACTGTGCTTCCTACACACACGGCCATATCTAATTCAATTCTGCTTAGGACCCTGACCAGAGCAGTAGATCCTCTTCAGTCCAATACACTGTACTTGCTGGGAACAGACGCCAGTGCTATTTGTCCTGTATGTGGCAATGGCAGCGCTAAAGTGACTATTCTTACCATAAAACAACTCTTGCTCATAGGACCACAAACTGATTGTGATTCCACTCCATTTAGGACTGGGAAACAAACGCTAGCTCGCCTTACAAGAAACACACTCTGCTTTTGAGAAAAGAGCACTCTTCTACTCTACTGTGTTTCCTATGGGGTCCAAACAGTGAGCTTGGTCAGAACAAAAGAACTGTGCTTCCTACACACATGGACCATATCTAGTTCAACTCTGCTTAGAAAACTGACAAGAACAGTAGCTCCTATTCAGTCCAATACACTGTACTTGCTGGGAACAGACGCGAGTGCTATTTGCACTGTGTATGGCATTTAGAGCGCAATAGTGACTCTTCTTACCAGAAAACAACTCTTGCTCGTAGGACCAAAAACTGTCTGTGACTCAACTCCATTTAGGACTGGGACACAAACGCGAGCTGGCCTTACAAGAAACACACTCTGCTTTAGAGAAAAGAGCACTCATATACTCTATTGTGTTTCCTGTAGGGACAGAACAGTGAGCTTGCTCAGAACAAAAGAACTGTGCTTCCTACACACACGGGCCATATCTAGTTCAACTCTGCTTAGGAAACTGACAAGAACAGTAGCTCCTCTTCAGTTCGATACACTGTACTTTCTGAGAACAGACGCGAGTGCTATTTGCACTGTGTATGGCAATGGGAGCGCAATAGTGACTTTCCTTACCAGAAAACAACTCTTGCTCATGGGACGAGAAACTGCATGTGATTCAACTCCATTTAGGACTGGGAAACAAATGCTAGCTCGCCTTACATGAAACACACTCTGCTTTTGAGTAAAGAGCACTCTTCTACTCTACTGTGTTTCCTATGGGGTCCCAAGAGTGAGCTTGCTCAGAACAAAAGAACTGTGCTTCCTACACACACGGGCCATATCTAGTTCAACTCTGCTTAGGAAACAAACAAGAACAGTAGCTCCTCGTCAGTCGAATACACTGTACTTGCGGGGAACAGACGCGAGTGCTATTTGCACTGTGTATAGCAATTGGAGCACAATAGTGACTTGTCTTACCAGAAAACAGCTCTTGCTCGTAGGACAAAAAACTGCATGTGACTCAACTCCATTTAGGACTGGGAAACAAACGCTAGCTCGACTTCCAAGAAACACACTCTGCTTTAGAGAAAAGAGCACTCATCTACTCTACTGTGTTTCCTATAAGGCCAGAACAGTGAGCTTCCTCAGAACATAAGAACTGTGCTTCCTACACACACGGGCCATATCTAGCTCAAATCTGCTTAAGAAACTGACAAGAACAGTAGCTCCTCTTCAGTCCGATACACTGTACTTGCTGGGAACAGACGCGAGTGCTATTTGCACTGTGTATGGCAATAACAGCACAATAGTGACTCTCCTTACCAGAAAAAAACTCTTGCTCGTAGGAACACAAACTGCATGTGATTCAACGCCATTTAGGACTGGGAAACAAATGCTAGCTCGCCTTACAAGAAATACTCTCTGCTTTTTAGAAAAGAGCACTCTCCTACTCTACTGTGTTTCCTATGGGGTCCAAACAGTGAGCTTGCTCAGAGCAAAAGAACTGTGCTTCCCACACACGGGCCATATCTAGTTCAACTCTGCTTAGTAAACTGACAAGAACAGTAGATCCTCTTCAGTCCAATACACTGTACTTGCTGGGAACAGACGCCAGTGCTATTTGCACTGTGTATGGCAATTGGAGCACAATAGTGACTCGTCTTACCAGAAAACAACTCTTGCTCATAGGACAAAAAACTGCATGTGACTCAACTCCATTTAGGACTGGAAAACAAACTCTAGCTCACTTTACAAGAAACACACTCTGCTTTTGAGAAAAGAGCACTATTCTACTCTACTGTGTTTCCTATAGGGCCAGAACAGTGAGCTTGCTCAGAAAAAAAGAACTGTGCTTCCTACCCACACAGGCCATATCTAGTTCAACTCTTCTTAGAAAACTCACAAGAACAGTAGCTCCTCTTCAGTCCAATACACTGTACTTGCTGGGAACAGACGGGAGGTCTATTTGCACTGTGTATGGCAATGTTAGCGCAATAGTGACTTTCCTTACCAGAAAACAACTCTTGCTCCTAGGACCAGAAACTGCATGTGATTCAACTCCATTTAGGACTGGGAAAGAAATGCTAGCTCGCCTTACAACAAACACACTGCTTTAGAAAAGAGCACTCTTCTACTCTACTGTGTTTCCTATGGGGTCCAAACAGTGAGCTTGCTCAGAACAAAAGAACTGTGCTTCCTACACACACGGACTATATGTAGTTCAACTCTACTTAAGGAACTGACAAGAACAGTAGCTCCTCTTCAGTCCAATACACTGTACTTGATGGGAACAGACGCGAGTGCTATTTACACTGGGTATGGCAAGGAGAGCACAATAGTAACTTTCCTTACCAGAAAACAACTCTTGCTCGTAGGACCACAAACTGCATGTGATTCAACGCCATTTAGGACTGGGAAACAAATGCTAGCTCGCCTTACAAGAAACACACTCTGCTTTTGAGAAAAGAGCACTCTTCTACTCTACTGTGTTTCCTATAGGGCCAAAACAGTAAGCTTGCTCAGAATAAAAGAACTGTGCTTCCTACACACACGGCCATATTTAGTTCAATTCTGCTTAGGAACCTGACAAGAACAGTAGATCCTCTTGAGTCCAATACACTGTACTTGCTGGGAACAGACACCAGTGCTATTTGTCCTGTGTATGGCAATGGCAGCGCAATAGTGACTATTCTTACCATAAAAAAACTCTTGCTCGTAGGACCAGAAACTGCATGTGATTCAACTCCATTTAGGACTGGGAAACAAACGCTAGCTCGCATTACAAGAAACACACTGCTTTAGAGAAAAGAGCACTCTTCTACTCTACTGTGTTTCCTACAGGTCAGAACAGTGAACTTGCTCAGAACAAAAGAACTGGGCTTCCCAAACACGGGCCATATCTAGTTCAACTCTTCTTAGGAAACTGACAAGTACAGTAGATCCTCTTCAGTCCAATACACTGTACTTGCTGGGAACAGACCCGAGTGCTATTTGCACTGTGTATGGCATTTGGAGCACAATAGTGACTCTTCTTACCAGAAAACAACTCTTGCTCGTAGGACCAAAAACTGCATGTGACTCAACTCCATTTAAAACTGGGAAACAAACGCGAGCTGGCCTTACAAGAAACACACTCTGCTTTAGAGAAAAGAGCACTCTTCTACTCTACTGTGTTTCCTATAGGGCCAAAATAGTGAGCTTGCTCAGAACATAATAACTGTGCTTCCTAAACACATGGGCCATATCTAGTTCAACTCTGCTTAGGAAACTGACAAGAACAGTAGTTCCTCTTCAGTCCGATACACTGTACTTGCTGGGAAAAGACGCGAGTGCTATTTGCCCTGTGTATGGCAATGGGAGCGCAATGGTGACTTTCCTTACCAGAAAACAACTCTTGTTCGTAGGACCAGAAACTGCATGTAATTCAACTTCATTTAGGTCTAGGAAACAAACGCTAGCTCGCCTTACAAGAAACACACTCTGCTTTTGAGAAAAGAGCACTCTTATACTCTACTGTGTTTCCTATAGGGCCAGAACAGTGAGCTTGCTCAGAACATAAGAACTGTGCTTCCTACCCACACGGGGCCTTATCTAGTTCAACTCTGCTTAGGAAACTGACAAGACATTAGCTCCTCTTCAGTCAAATACACGGTACTTGCTGGGAACAGACGCCAGTGCTATTTGCACTGTGTATGGTAATGGGAGCACAATAGTGACTTTCCTTACCAGAAAACAACTCTTGCTCGTAGGACCAGAAACTGTATGTGATTCAACTCCATTTAGGACTGGGAAACAAACGCTACATCGCCTTACAAGAAACACACTCTGTTTTTGAGAAAAGAGCACTCTTCTACTCTACTGTGTTTCCTATGGGGTCCGAACAGTGAGCTTGCTCAGAACAAAAGAACTGTGCTTCCTACACACACGGCCATATCTAGTTCAATTCTGCTTATGACCCTTACCAGAGCAGTAGATCCTCTTCAGTCCAATACACTGTACTTGCTGGGAACAGACGCCAGTGCTATTTGTCCTGTGTATGGCAATGGCAGCATAATAGTGACTATTGTTATTATAAAACACCTCTTGCTCGTAGGACCACAAACTGCATGTGATTCAACTCCATTTAGGACTGGGAAACAAACACTAGCTCGCCTTACAAGAAACACACTCTGCTTTTGAGAAAAGAGCACTCTTCTACTCTACTGTGTTTCCTATAGGGTCCGAACAGTGAGCTTGCTCAGAACAAAAGAACTGTGCTTCCTACACACATGGACCATATCTAGTTCAACTCTGCTTAGGAAACTGACAAGAACAGTAGCTCCTATTCAGTCCAATACACTGTACTTGCTGGGAACAGACGCGAGTGCTATTTGCACTGTGTATGGCAATTGGAGCACAATACTGACTCGTCTTACCAGAAAACAACTCTTGCTCGTAGGACAAAAAACTGCATGTGACTCAACTCCATTTATTACTGGGAAAAAAACTCTAGCTCGCCTTACAAGAAACACACTCTGCTTTTGAGAAAAGAGCACTCTTCTACTCTACTGTGTTTCCTATAGGGCCAGAACAGTGAGCTTGCTCAGAACAAATGAACTGTGCTTCCTAGACACCCGGGCAATATCTAGTTCAACTCTGCTTAGGAAACTGAGAATAACAGTAGCTCCTCTTCAGTCCAATACACTGTACTTGCTGGGAACAGACGCCAGTGCTTTTTGTCCTGTGTATGGCAAAGGCAGCGCAATAGTGACTATTCTTACCATAAAAAAACTCTTGCCTCTAGGACCAGAAATTGCATGTGATACAACTCCATTTAGGACTGGGAAACAAACGCTAGCTCTCCTTACAAGAAACACACTCTGCTTTAGAAAAAGAGCACTCTTCTACTCTACTGTGTTTCCTATAGGGCCAGAACAGTGAGCTTGCTCAGAACATAAGAACTGTGCTTCCTACACACACGTGCCATATCTAGTTCAACTCTGCTTAGGAAACTGAGAAGAACAGTAGGTCTTCTTCAGTCCAATACACTGTACCTGCTGGGAACAGACGCATGTGCTATTTGCACTGTGTATGACAATGGGAGCGCAATAGTGACTTTCCTTACCAGAAAACAACTCTTGCTCGTAGGACCAGAAACTGCATGTGATTCAACTCCATTTAGGACTGGGAAACAAACGCTAGCTCGCCTTACAAGAAACACACTGCTTTAGAGAAAAAAAGCACTCTTCTACTCTACTGTGTTTCCTACAAGGCCAGAACAGTGAGCTTGCTCAGAACAAAAGAACTGTGCTTCCCACACACGGGCCATATCTAGTTCAACTCTTCTTAGGACACTGACAAGTACAGTAGATACTCTTCAGTCCAATAGACTGTACTTGCTGCAAACAGACGCCAGTTCTATTTGCACTGTGTATGGCAATTGGAGCACAATAGTGACTCGTCTTACCAGAAAACAACTCTTGCTCATAGGACAAAAAACTGCATGTGACTCAAATCCATTTAGGACTGGGAAACAAACTCTAGCTGCTTTACAAGAAACACACTCTGCTTTTGAGAAAAGAGCACTCTTCTACTCTACTGTGTTTCCTATAGGGCCAGAACAGTGAGCATGTTCAGAAAAAAAGAACTGTGCTTCCTAAACACACGGGCCATATCTAGTTCAAATCTTCTTAGGAAACTGACAAGAACAGTACCTCCTCTTCAGTCCAATACACTGGACATGGTGGGAACAGACGCGAGTGCTATTTGCACTGTTTATGGCAATGGGAGTGCATTATTGACTTTCTTTACCAGAAAACAACTCTTGCTCGTAGGACCAGAAACTGCATGTGATTCCACTCCATTTAGGAATTGGAAAAAAACGCTAGCTTGCCTTAAAAGAAACACACTCTGCTTTTGAGAAAAAAGCACTCTTCTACTCTACTGTGTTTCCTATGGGGTCCGAACAGTGAGCTTGCTCAGAACAAAAAAACTGTGCTTCCTACACACACGACCATATCTAGTTCAAGTCTGCTTAGGAACATGACAAGAACAGTAGATCCTCTTCAGCCAAATACACTCTACTTGCTGCGAACAGATGCCAGTGCTATTTGTCCTGTGTATGGCAATGGCAGCGCAATAGTGACTCTTCTTACCAGAAAACAACTCTTGCTCGTAGTACCAGAAACTGCATGGGATTCAACTCCATTTAAAACTGGGACACAAACGCTAGCTCGCCTTACAAGAAACACACTCTGCTTTAGAGAAAAGAGCACTCTTCTACTCTACTGTGTTTCCTATAGGCCCAGAACAGTGAGCTTGCTCAGAACATAAGAACTGTGCTTCCTACACATACGGGCCTTATCTAGTTCAACTCTGCTTAGGAACCTGACAAAAATAGTAGATCCTCTTAAGTCCAATACACTATACTTGCTGGGAACAGACGCCAGTGCTATTTGTCCTGTGTATGGCAATGGCAGCGCAATAGTGACTATTCTTACCATAAAACAACTCTTGCTCGTAGGACCACAAACTGCATGTGATTCAACTCCATTTAGGACTGGGAAACAAACGCTAGCTCGCATTACAAGAAACACACTCTGCTTTTGAGAAAAGAGCACTCTTCTACTCTACTGTGTTTCCTATAGGGTCCGAACAGTGAGCTTGCTCAGAACAAAAGAACTGTGCTTCCTACACACATGGACCATATCTAGTTCAACTCTGCTTAGGAAACTGACAAGAACAGTAGCTCCTATTCAGTCCAATACACTGTACATGGTGGGAACAGACGCGAGTGCTATTTGCACTGTGTATGGCAATTGGAGCACAATAGTGACTCGTCTTACCAGAAAACAACTCTTGCTCGTAGGACAAAAAACTGCATGTGATTCCACTCCATTTAGGAATGGGAAAAAAAAACGCTAGCTCGCCTTAAAAGAAACACAGTCTGCTTTTGAGAAAAAAGCACTTTTCTACTCTACTGTGTTTCCTATGGGGTCCGAACAGTGAGCTTGCTCAGAACAAAAAAACTGTGCTTCCTGCACACACGGCCAAATCTAGTTCAAGTCTGCTTAGGAACCTGACAAGAACTGTAGATCCTCTTCAGCCCAATACACTGTACTTGCTGCGAACAGATGCCAGTGCTATTTGTCCTGTGTATGGCAATGGCAGCGCAATAGTGACTCTTCTTACCAGAAAACAACTCTTGCTCGTAGTTCCAGAAACTGCATGGGATTCAACTCCATTTAGGACTGGGACACAAACGCTAGCTCGCCTTACAAGAAACACACTCTGCTTTTGAGAAAAGAGCACTCTTCTACTCTACTGTGTTTCCTATGGGGTCCGAACAGTGAGCTTGCTCAGAACAAAAGAACTGTGCTTCCTACACACACGGCCATATCTAGTTTTATTCTGCTTAAGACCATGACCAGAGCAGTAGATCCTCTTCAGTCCAATACACTGTACTTGCTGGGAACAGACGCCAGTGCTATTTGTCCTGTATGTGGCAAAGGCAGCGCAATAGTGACAATTCTTACCATAAAACAACTCTTGCTCGTAGGACCACAAACTGATTGTGATTCCACTCCATTTAGGACTGGGAAACAAACGCTAGCTCGCCTTACAAGAAACACACTCTGCTTTTGAGAAAAGAGCACTCTTCTACTCTACTGTGTTTCCTATGGGGTCCAAACAGTGAGCTTGGTCAGAACAAAAGAACTGTGCTTCCTACACACATGGAACATATCTAGTTCAACTCTGCTTAGGAAACTGACAAGAACAGTAGCTCCTATTCAGTCCAATACACTGTACTTGCTGGGAACAGACGCGAGTGCTATTTGCACTGTGTATGGCATTTAGAGCGCAATAGTGACTCTTCTTACCAGAAAACAACTCTTGCACGTAGGACCAAAAACTGTCTGTGACTCAACTCCATTTAGGACTGGGAAACAAACGCGAGCTGGCCTTACAAGAAACACACTCTGCTTTAGAGAAAAGAGCACTCATATACTCTACTATGTTTCCTATAGGGCCAGAACAGTAAGCTTGCTCAGAACAAAAGAACTGTGCTTCCTACACACACGGGCCATATCTAGTTCAACTCTGCTTAGGAAACTGACAAGAACAGTAGCTCCTCTTCAGTTCGATACACTGTACTTGCTGAGAACAGACGCGAGTGCTATTTGCACTGTGTATGGCAATGGGAGCGCAATAGTGACTTTCTTTACCAGAAAACAACTCTTGCTCGTAGGACAAGAAACTACATGTGATTCAACTCCATTTAGGACTGGGAAACAAATGCTAGCTCGCCTTACATGAAACACACTCTGCTTTTGAGTAAAGCGCACGCTTCTACTCTACTGTGTTTCCTATGGGGTCCAAAGAGTGAGCTTGCTCAGAACAAAAGAACTGTGCTTCCTACACACACGGGCCATATCTAGTTCAAATCTGCTTAGGAAACAAACAAGAACAGTAGCTCCTCTTCAGTCGAATACACTGTACTTGCGGGGAACAGACGCGAGTGCTATTTGCACTGTGTATGGCAATTGGAGCACAATAGTGACTTGTCTTACCAGAAAACAACTCTTGCTCGTAGGACAAAAAACTGCATGTGACTCAACTCCATTTAGGACTGGGAAACAAACGCTAGCTCGACTTCCAAGAAACACACTCTGCTTTTGAGAAAAGAGCACTCTTCTACTCTACTGTGTTTCCTATGTGTTCCGAAAAGTGAGCTTGCTCAGAACAAAAAAACTGTGCTTCCTACACACACGGTCATATCTAGTTCAAGTCTGCTTAGGAACCTGACAAGAACAGTAGATCCTCTTCAGTCCAATACACTGTATTTGCTGGGAACAGACGCATGTGCTATTTGCACTGTGTAGGGCAATGGTAGCGCAATAGTGACTCTTCTTTCCAGAAAACAACTCTTGCTCATAGGACCAGAAACTACATGTGATTCAACTCCATTTAGGACTGGGAAACAAACTCCAGCTCGCTTTACAAGAAACACACTCTGCTTTTGAGAAAAGAGCACTCTTCTACTCTACTGTGTTTCCAATAGGGCCAGAACAGTGAGCTTGCTCAGAAAAAAGGAACTGTACTTCCTAAACACACGGGCCATATATAGTTCAACTCTGCTTAGGAAACTGAGAAGAACAGTAGCTCCTCTTCAGTCCAATACACTGTACTTGCTGGGAACAGACGGGAGGGCTATTTGCACTGTGTATGGCAATGGGAACGCAATAGTGACTTTCCTTACCAGAAAACAACTCTTGCTCGTAGGACCAGAAACTGCATGTGATTCCACTCCATTTAGGACTGGGAAACAAACGCTAGCTCGCCTTACAAGAAACACACTCTGCTTTAGAGAAAAGAGCACTCTTCTACTCTACTGTGTTTCCTATGGGGTCCAAACAGTGAACTTGTTCAGAACAAAAGAACTATGCTTCCTACACACACGGACCATATCTAGTTTAACTCTGCTTAGTAAACTGACAAGAACAGTAGCTCCTATTCAGTCCAATACACTGTACTTGCTGGGTAAAGACTCGAGTGCTATTTGTCTTGTGTAGGGCAATGGGAGCACAATAGTGACTTTCCTTACCAGAAAACAACTCTTGTTCATAGGACCAGAAACTGCATGTGATTCAACTCCATTTAGGACTAGGAAACAAACGCTAGCTCGCCTTACAAAAACACACTCTGCTATTGAGAAAAGAGCACTCTTCTACTCTACTGTGTTTCCTATAGGGCCAGAACAGTGAGTTTGCTCAGAACAAATGAACTGTGCTTCCTAGACACACGGGCAATATCTAGTTCAACTCTGCTTATGAAACTGAGAAGAACAGTAGCTCCTCTTCAGTCCAATACACTGTACTTGCTTGGAACAGACGCCAGTGCTTTTTTTCCTGTGTATGGCAATGGCAGCGCAATAGTGACTATTCTTACCATAAAAAAACTCTTCCCTCTAGGACCAGAAACTGCATGTGATTCAACTCCATTTGGGACTGGGAAACAAACGCTAGCTCTCCTTACAAGAAACACACTCTGCTTTAGAAAAATAGCACTCTTCTACTCTACTGTATTTCCTATAGGGCCAGAACAGTGAGCTTGCTCAGAACATAAGAACTGTGCTTCCTACACACACGTGCCATACCTAGTTCAACTCTGCTTAGGAAACTGAGAAGAACAGTAGGTCCTCTTCAGTCCAATACACTGTATTTGCTGGGAACAATCGCATGTGCTATTTGCACTGTGTATGACAATGGGAGCGTAATAGTGACTTTCCTTACCAGAAAACAACTCTTGCTCGTAGGACCAGAAACTGCATGTGATTCAACTCCATTTAGGACTGGGAAACAAACGCTAGCTCGCCTTACAAGAAACACACTGCTTTAGAGAAAAAAGCACTCTTCTACTCTACACTTTTTCCTACAGGGCCAGAACAGTGAGCTTGCTCAGAACAAAAGAACTGTGCTTCCCACACACGGGCCATATCTAGTTCAACTCTTCTTAGGAAACTTACAAGTACATTAGATCCTCTTCAGTCCAATAGACTGTACTTGCTGGGAACAGACGCCAGTGCTATTTGCACTGTGTATGGCAATTGGAGCACAATAGTGACTCGTCTTACCAGAAAACAACTCTTGCTCATAGGACAAAAAAACTGCATGTGACTCAACTCCATTTAGGACTGGGAAAAAAACTCTAGCTGCTTTACAAGAAACACACTCTGCTTTTGAGAAAAGAGCACTCTTTTACTCTACTGTGTTTCCTATAGGCCCAGAACAGTGAGCTTGCTCAGAAAAAAAGAACTGTGCTTCCTACACACACTGGCCTTATCTAGTTCAACTCTGCTTAGGAACCTGACAAGAATAGTAGATCCTCTTCAGTCCAATACACTGTACTTGCTGGGAACAGACGCCAGTGCTATTTGTCCTGTGTATGGCAATGGCAGCGCAATAGTGACTATTCTTACCATAAAACAACTCTTGCTCGTAGGACCAGAAACTGCATGTGATTCCACTCCATTTAGGACTGGGACACAAACGCTAGCTCGCCTTACAATAAACACACTCTGCTTTAGAGAAAAGAGCACTCTTCTACTCTACTGTGTTTCCTATGGGGTCCAAACAGTGAGCTTGCTCAGAACAGAAGAACTGTGCTTCCTACAGACGAGGACCATATGTAGTTCAACTCTGCTTAGGAAACTGACAAGAACAGTAGCTCCTATTCAGTCCAATACACTGTACTTGCTGGGAAAAGACGCGAGTGCTATTTGCCCTGTGTATGGCAATGGGAGCGCAATAGTGACTTTCCTTACCAGAAAACAACTCTTGTTCGTAGGACCAGAAACTGCATGTGATTCAACTCCATTTAGGACTGGGAAACAAACGCTAGCTCGACTTACAAGAAACACACTCTGCTTTTGACAAAAGAGCACTCTTCTACTCTACTGTGTTTCCTATGGGGTCTGAACAGTGAGCTTGCTCAGAACAAAAGAACTGTGCTTCCTACACACACGGCCATATCTAGTTCAATTCTGCTTAGGACCCTGACCAGAGCAGTAGATCCTCTTCAGTCCAATACACTGTACTTGCTGGGAGCAGACGCCAGTGCTATTTGTCCTGTATGTGGCAATGGCAGCGCTAAAGTGACTATTCTTACCATAAAACAACTCTTGCTCGTAGGACCACAAACTGATTGTGATCCCACTCCATTTAGGACTGGGAAACAAACGCCAGCTCGCCTTACAAGAAACACACTCTGCTTTTGAGAAAAGAGCACTCTTCTACTCTACTGTGTTTCCTATGGGGTCCAAACAGTGAGCTTGGTCAGAACAAAAGAACTGTGCTTCCTACACACATGGACCAATCAAGTTCAACTCTGCTTAGGAAACTGACAAGAACAGTAGCTCCTCTTCAGTCCAATACACTGTACTTGCTGGGAACAGACGCGAGTGCTATTTGCACTGTGTATGGCATTTAGAGCGCAATAGTGACTCTTCTTACCAGAAAACAACTCTTGCTCGTAGGACCAAAAACTGTCTGTGACTCAACTCCATTTAGGACTGGGAAACAAATGCGAGCTGGCCTTACAAGAACCACACTCTGCTTTTGAGTAAAGACCACTCTTCTACTCTACTGTGTTTCCTATGGGGTCCAAAGAGTGAGCTTGCTCAGAACAAAAGAACTGTGCTTCCTACACACACGGGCCATATCTAGTTCAACTCTGCTTAGGAAACAAACAAGAACAGTAGCTCCTCTTCAGTCAAATACACTGTACTTGCGGGGAACAGACGCGAGTGCTATTTGCACTGTGTATAGCAATTGGAGCACAATAGTGACTTGTCTTACCAGAAAACAACTCTTGCTCGTAGGACAAAAAACTGCATGTGACTCAACTCCATTTAGGACTGGGAAACAAACGCTAGCTCGCCTTACAAGAAACACACTCTGCTTTTGAGAAAAGAGCACTCTTCTACTCTACTGTTTTTCCTATGTGTTCTGAAAAGTGAGCTTGCTCAGAACAAAAAAACTGTGCTTCCTACACACACGGTCATATCTAGTTCAAGTCTGCTTAGGAACCTGACAAGAACAGTAGATCCTCTTCAGTTCAATACACTGTACTTGCTGGGAACAGACGCCAGTGCTGTTTGTCCTGTGTATGGCAATGGCAGCGCAATAGTGACTATTCTTACCAGAAAACAACTCTTGCTCGTAGGACCAGAAACTGCATGTGATTCCACTCCATTTAGGACTGGGACACAAACACTAGCTCGCCTTACAAGAAACACACTCTGCTTTAGAGAAAAGAGCACTCTTCTACTCTACTGTGTTTCCTATGGGGTCCAAACAGTGAGCTTGCTCAGAACAAAAGAACTGTGCTTCCTACACACGAGGACCATATGTAGTTCAACTCTGCTTAGGAAACTGACAAGAACAGTAGCTCCTATTCAGTCCAATACACTGTACTTGCTGGGAAAAGACGCGAGTGCTATTTGCCCTGTGTATGGCAATGGGAGCGCAATAGTGACTTTCCTTACCAGAAAACAACTCTTGCTCGTAGGACCACAAACTGATTGTGATTCCACTCCATTTAGGACTGGGAAACAAACGCTAGCTCGCCTTACAAGAAACACTCTCTGCTTTTGAGAAAAGAGCACTCTTCTACTCTACTGTGTTTCCTATGGGGTCCAAACAATGAGCTTGGTCAGAACAAAAGAACTGTGCTTCCTACACACATGGACCATATCTAGTTCAACTCTGCTTAGGAAACTGACAAGAACAGTAGCTCCTATTCAGTCCAATACACTGTACTTGCTGGGAACATACGCGAGTGCTATTTGCAATGTGTATGGCATTTAGAGCGCAATAGTGACTCTTCTTACCAGAAAACAACTCTTGCTCGTAGGACCAAAAACTGTCTGTGACTCAACTCCATTTAGGACTGGGAAACAAACGCGAGCTGGCCTTACAAGAAACACACTCTGCTTTAGAGAAAAGAGCACTCATATACTCTACTGTGTTTCCTGTAGGGCCAGAACAGTGAGCTTGCTCAGAACAAAAGAACTGTGCTTCCTACACACACGGGCCATATCTAGTTCAACTCTGCTTAGGAAACTGACAAGAACAGTAGCTCCTCTACAGTTCGATACACTGTACTTGCTGAGAACAGACGCGAGTGCTATTTGCACTGTGTATGGCAATGGGAGCGCAATAGTGACTTTCCTTACCAGAAAACAACTCTTGCTCGTGGGACGAGAAACTGCATGTGATTCAACTCCATTTAGGACTGGGAAACAAATGCTAGCTCGCCTTACATGAAACACACTCTGCTTTTGAGTAAAGAGCACTCTTCTACTCTACTGTGTTTCCTATGTTGTCCAAAGAGTGAGCTTGCTCAGAACAAAAGAACTGTGCTTCCTACACACACGGGCCATATCTAGTTCAAATCTGCTTAGGAAACAAACAAGAACAGTAGCTCCTCTTCAGTCGAATACACTGTACTTGCGGGGAACAGACGCGAGTGCTATTTGCACTGTGTATAGCAATTGGAGCACAATAGTGACTTGTCTTACCAGAAAACAACTCTTCCTCGTAGGACAAAAAACTGCATGTGACTCAACTCCATTTAGGACTGGGAAACAAACGCTAGCTCGACTTCCAAGAAACACACTCTGCTTTTGAGAAAAGAGCACTCTTCTCCTCTACTGTGTTTCCTATATGTTCCGAAAAGTGAGCTTGCTCAGAACAAAAAAACTGTGCTTCCTACACACACGGTCATATCTAGTTCAAGTCTGCTTAGGAACCTGACAAGAACAGTAGATCCTCTTCAGTCCAATACACTCTACTTGCTTGGAACAGACGCCAGTGCTATTTGTCCTGTGTAAGGCAATGGCAGCGCAATAGTGACTCTTCTTACCAGAAAACAACTCTTGCTCCTAGGACCAGAAACTCCATGTGATTCAACTCCATTTAGGACTGGGAAACAAACTCTAGCTCGCTTTACAAGAAACACACTCTGCTTTTGAGAAAAGAGCACTCTTCTACTCTACTGTGTTTCCTATAGGGGCAGAACAGTGAGCTTGCTCAGAAAAAAGGAACTGTACTTCCTAAACACACGGGCCATATCTAGTTCAACTCTGCTTAGGAAACTGAGAAGAACAGTAGCTCCTCTTCAGTCCATTACACTGTACTTGCTGGGAACAGACGGGAGGGCATTTGCACTGTGTATGGCAATGGGAGCGCAATAGTGAATTTCCTTACCAGAAAACAACTCTTGCTCGTAGGACCAGAAACTGCATGTGATTCCACTCCATTTAGGACTGGGAAACAAACGCTAGCTGGCCTTACAAGAAACACACTCTGCTTTAGAGAAAAGAGCACTCTTCTACTCTACTGTGTTTCCTATGGGGTCCAAACAGTGAGCTTGTTCAGAACAAAAGAACGATGCTTCCTACACACACGGACCATATCTAGTTCAACTCTGCTTAGTAAACTGACAAGAACAGTAGCTCCTATTCAGTCCAATACACTGTACTTGCTGGGAAAAGACACGAGTGCTATTTGTCTTGTGTAGGGCAATGGGATCGCAATAGTGACTTTCCTTACCAGAAAACAACTCTTGTTCATAGGACCAGAAACTGCATGTGATTCAACTCCATTTAGGACTGGGAAACAAACGCTAGCTCGCCTTACAAAAACACACTCTGCTTTTGAGAAAAGAGCACTCTTCTACTCTACTGTATTTCCTGTAGGGCCAGAACAGTGAGCTTGCTCAGAACATAAGAACTGTGCTCCTACACACGGGCCATATCTAGTTCCACTCTGATTAGGAAACTGACAAGAACTGTAGCTCCTCTTCAGTCCCATACACTGTACTTGCTGGGAACAGACGCGAGAGCTATTTGCACTATGTATGGCAAGGGGAGTGCAATAGTGACTTTCCTTACCAGAAATCAACTCTTGCTCTTAGGACCAGAAACTGCATGTGATTCAACTCCATTCAGGACTGTGAAACAAACGCTAGCTCGCCTTACAAGAAACACACTCTGCTTTTGAGAAAAGAGCACTCTTCTACTCTACTGTGTTTCCTATCGGGTCCGAACAGTGAGCTTGCTCAGAACAAAAGAACTGTGCTTTCTACACACACGGGCCATATCTAGTTCAGCTCTGCTTAGGAAACAAACAAGAACAGTAGCTCCTGTTCAGTCCGATACACTGTACTTGTGGGGAACAGAGGCGAGTGCTATTTGCACTTTGCATGGCATTGGAGCACAATAGTGACTCGTCTTACCAGAAAACAACTCTTGCTCGTAAGACCAGAAACTGCATGAGATTCAACTCCATTTAGGACTGGGAAACAAATGCTAGCTCGCCTTACATGAAACACACTCTGCTTTTGAGAAAAGAGCACTCATCTACTCTACTGTGTTTCCTATGGGGTCCGAACAGTGAGCTTGCTCAGAACAAAAGAACTGTGTTTCCTACACACACCGACCATATCTAGTTCAACTCTGCTTATGAAACTGACAAGAACAGTAGCTCCTCTTCAGTCCAATACACTGTACTTGCTGGGAAAAGACGGGAGGGCTATTTGCACTGTTTATGGCAATGGGAGTGCATTATTGACTTTCTTTACCAGAAAACAACTCTTGCTCGTAGGACCAGAAACTGCATGTGATTCCACTCCATTTAGGAATGGGAAAAAAACGCTAGCTCGCCTTAAAAGAAACACACTCTGCTTTTGAGAAAAAAGCACTCTTCTACTCTACTGTGTTTCCTATGGGGTCCGAACAGTGAGCTTGCTCAGAACAAAAAAACTGTGCTTCCTACACACACGGCCATATCTAGTTCAAGTCTGCTTAGGAACCTGACAAGAACAGTAGATCCTCTTCAGCCAAATACAATGTACTTGCTGCGAACAGATGCCAGTGCTATTTGTCCTGTGTATGGCAATGGCAGCGCAAAAGAACTGTGCTTCCTACACACACGGGCCATATCTACTTCAAATCTGCTGAAAAACAGACAAGAACAATAGCACCTATTCAGTCCAATACCCTGTACTTGCTGGGAACAGAGGCGAGTGCTATTTGCACTGTGTATGGCAATGGGTGCGCAATGTGACTTTCCTTACCAGAAAACAACTCTTGTTCGTAGGACCAGAAACTGCATGTGATTCAACTCCATTTAGTACTAGGAAACAAACGCTAGCTTGCCTTACAAGAAACACACTCTCCTTTAGAGAAAAGAGCACTCATCTACTCTACTGTGTTTCCTATAGGGCCAGAACAGTGAGCTTCCTCAGAACATAAGAACTGTGCTTCCTACACACACGGGCCATATCTAGCTCAAATCTGCTTAAGAAACTGACAAGAACAGTAGCTCCTCTTCAGTCCCATACACTGTACTTGCTGGGAACAGACGCGAGTGCTATTTGCACTGTGTATGGCATTTGGAGCGCAATAGTGACTCTTCTTACCAGAAAACAACTCTTGCTCGTAGGACCAAAAACTGTCTGTGACTCAACTCCATTTAGGACTGGGAAACAAACGCGAGCTCGCCTTACAAGAAACACACTCTGCTTTTCATAAATGAGCACTCTTCTACTCTACTGTGTTTCCTATGGGGTCCGAACAGTGAGCTTGCTCAGAACAAAAGAACTGTGCTTCCTACACACACGGCCATATCTAGTACAATTCTGCTTAGGAACCTGACAAGAACAGTAGATCCTCTTCAGTCTAATACACTGTACTTGCTGGGAACAGACGCCAGTGCTATTTGTCCTGTGTATGGCAATGTCAGCGCAATAGTGACTATTCTTACCATAAAACAACTCTTGCTCGTAGGACCAGAAACTGCATGTGATTCAACTCCATTTAGGCCTGGGAAACAAACGCTAGCTCGCCTTACAAGAAACACACTCTGCTTTTGAGAAAAGAGCACTCTTCTACTCTACTGTGTTTTCTATGGGGTCCAAACAGTGAGCTTGCTCAGAACAAAATGACTGTGCTTCTTACACACATGGACCATATCTAGTTCAACTCTGCTTAGGAAACTGACAAGAACAGTAGCTTCTCTTCAGTCCAATACACTGTACATGGTGGGAACAGACGCGAGTGCTATTTGCACTGTGTATGGCATTTGGAGCACAATAGTGACTCTTCTTACCAGAAAACAACTCTTGCTCGTAGGACCAAAAACTGTCTGTGACTCAACTCCATTTATGACTGGGAAACAAACGCGAGCTTGCCTTACAAGAAACACACTCTGCTTTAGAGAAAAGAGCACTCTTCTACTCTACTGTGTTTCCTATAGGGCAGAACAGTGAGCTTGCTCAGAACAAAAAACTGTGCTTCCTACACACATGGACCATATCTAGTTCAACTCTAATTAGGAAACTGACAAGAACAGTAGCTTCTCTTCAGTCCAATACACTGGACATGGTGGGAACAGACGCGAGTGCTATTTGCACTGTGTATGGCATTTGGAGCGCAATAGTGACTCTTCTTACCAGAAAACAACTCTTGCTAGTAGGACCAAAAACTGTCTGTGACTCAACTCCATTTAGGACTGGGAAACAAACGCGAGCTTGCCTTACAAGAAACACACTCTGCTTTAGAGAAAAGAGCACTCTTCTACTCTACTGTGTTTCCTATAGGGCCAGAACAGTGAGCTTGCTCAGAACAAAAGAACTGTGCTTCCTACACACATGGACCATATCTAGTTCAACTCTACTTAGTAAACTGACAAGAACAGTAGCTCCTCTTCAGTCCAATACACTGTACTTGCTGGGAAGAGACGCCAGTGCTATTTGCACTGTGTATGGCAATGAGAGCGCAATAGTGACGTTCCTTACCAGAACACAACTCTTGCTCGTAGGAACACAAATTCCATGTGATTCAACGCCACTTAGGACTGGGAAACAAATGCTAGCTCGCCTTACAAGAAACACTCTCTGCTTTTTAGAAAAGAGCACTCTTCTACTCTACTGTGTTTCCTATGGGGTCCAAACAGTGAGCTTGCTCAGAACAAAAGAACTGTGCTTCCTACACACATGGACCATATCTAGTTCAACTCTGCTTAGGAAACTGACAAGAACAGTAGCTCCTATTCAGTCCAATACACTGTTCATGACTGGAACAGACGCGAGTGCTATTTGCACTGTGTATGGCATTTGGAGCACAATAGTGACTCTTCTTACCAGAAAACAACTCTTGCTCATAGGACCAAAAACTGCATGCGATTCAACTCCATTTAGGACTGCGAAACAAACGCTAGCTCACCTTACAAGAAACACACTCTGCTTTAGAGAAAAGAGCACTCTTCTACTCTACTGTGTTTCCTATGGGGTCCGAACAGTGAGCTTGCTCAGAACAAAAGAACTGTGCTTCCTACACACACGGGCCATATCTACTTCAAATCTGCTGAAAAACAGACAAGAACAATAGCACCTATTCAGTCCAATACACTGTACTTGCTGGGAACAGAGGCGAGTGCTATTTGCACTGTGTATGGCAATGGGTGCGCAATGTGACTTTCCTTACCAGAAAACAACTCTTGTTCGTAGGACCAGAAACTGCATGTGATTCAACTCCATTTAGTACTAGGAAACAAACGCTAGCTTGCCTTACAAGAAACACACTCTGCTTTAGAGAAAAGAGCACTCATCTACTCTACTGTGTTTCCTATAGGGCCAGAACAGTGAGCTTCCTCAGAACATAAGAACTGTGCTTCCTACAAACACGGGCCATATCTAGCTCAAATCTGCTTAAGAAACTGACAAGAACAGTAGCTCCTCTTCAGTCCGATACACTGTACTTGCTGGGAACAGACGCGAGTGTTATTTGCACTGTGTATGGCATTTGGAGCGCAATAGTGACTCTTCTTACCAGAAAACAACTCTTGCTCGTAGGACCAAAAACTGTCTGTGACTCAACTCCATTTAGGACTGGGAAACAAACGCGAGCTCGCCTTACAAGAAACACACTCTGCTTTTCATAAATGAGCACTCTTCTACTCTACTGTTTTTCCTTTGGGGTCCGAACAGTGAGCTTGCTCAGAACAAAAGAACTGTGCTTCCTACACACACGGCCATATCTAGTACAATTCTGCTTAGGAACCTGACAAGAACAGTAGATCCTCTTCAGTCTAATACACTCTACTTGCTGGGAACAGACGCCAGTGCTATTTGTCCTGTGTATGGCAATGTCAGCGCAATAGTGACTATTCTTACCATAAAACAACTCTTGCTCGTAGGACCAGAAACTGCATGTGATTCAACTCCATTTAGGCCTGGGAAACAAACGCTAGCTCGCCTTACAAGAAACACACTCTGCTTTAGAGAAAAGAGCACTCTTCTACTCTACTGTGTTTTCTATGGGGTCCAAACAGTGAGCTTGCTCAGAACAAAAGAACTGTGCTTGCTACACACATGGAACATATCTAGTTCAACTCTGATTAGGAAACTGACAAGAACAGTAGCTTCTCTTCAGTCCAATACACTGTACATGGTGGGAACAGACGCGAGTGCTATTTGCACTGTGTATGGCATTTGGAGCACAATAGTGACTCTTCTTACCAGAAAACAACTCTTGCTCGTAGGACCAAAAACTGTCTGTGACTCAACTCCATTTAGGACTGGGAAACAAACGCGAGCTTGCCTTACAAGAAACACACTCTGCTTTAGAGAAAAGAGCACTCTTCTACTCTACTGTGTTTCCTATAGGGCCAGAACAGTGAGGTTGCTCAGAACAAAAAACTGTGCTTCCTACACACATGGACCATATCTAGTTCAACTCTAATTAGGAAACTGACAAGAACAGTAGCTTCTCTTCAGTCCAATACACTGGACATGGTGGGAACAGACGCGAGTGCTATTTGCACTGTGTATGGCATTTGGAGCACAATAGTGACTCTTCTTACCAGAAAACAACTCTTGCTAGTAGGACCAAAAACTGTCTGTGACTCAACTCCATTTAGGACTGGGAAACAAACGCGAGCTTGCCTTACAAGAAACACACTCTGCTTTAGAGAAAAGAGCACTCTTCTACTCTACTGTGTTTCCTATGGGGTCCAAACAGTGAGCTTGCTCAGAACAAAAGAACTGTGCTTCCTACACACACGGGCCATATCTACTTCAAATCTGCTGAAAAAAAGACAAGAACAATAGCACCTATTCAGTCCAATACACTGTACTTGCTGGGAACAGAGGCGAGTGCTATTTGCACTGTGTATGGCAATGGGTGCGCAATGTGACTTTCCTTACCAGAAAACAACTCTTGTTCGTAGGACCAGAAACTGCATGTGATTCAACTCCATTTAGTACTAGGAAACAAACGCTAGCTTGCCTTACAAGAAACACACTCTGCTTTAGAGAAAAGAGCACTCATCTACTCTACTGTGTTTCCTATAGGGCCAGAACAGTGAGCTTCCTCAGAACATAAGAACTGTGCTTCCTACAAACACGGGCCATATCTAGCTCAAATCTGCTTAAGAAACTGACAAGAACAGTAGCTCCTCTTCAGTCCGATACACTGTACTTGCTGGGAACAGACGCGAGTGTTATTTGCACTGTGTATGGCATTTGGAGCGCAATAGTGACTCTTCTTACCAGAAAACAACTCTTGCTCGTAGGACCAAAAACTGTCTGTGACTCAACTCCATTTAGGACTGGGAAACAAACGCGAGCTCGCCTTACAAGAAACACACTCTGCTTTTCATAAATGAGCACTCTTCTACTCTACTGTTTTTCCTTTGGGGTCCGAACAGTGAGCTTGCTCAGAACAAAAGAACTGTTCTTCCTACACACACGGCCATATCTAGTACAATTCTGCTTAGGAACCTGACAAGAACAGTAGATCCTCTTCAGTCTAATACACTCTACTTGCTGGGAACAGACGCCAGTGCTATTTGTCCTGTGTATGGCAATGTCAGCGCAATAGTGACTATTCTTACCATAAAACAACTCTTGCTCGTAGGACCAGAAACTGCATGTGATTCAACTCCATTTAGGCCTGGGAAACAAACGCTAGCTCGCCTTACAAGAAACATACTCTGCTTTTGAGAAAAGAGCACTCTGCTACTCTACTGTGTTTTCTATGGAGTCCAAACAGTGAGCTTGCTCAGAACAAAATGACTGTGCTTCTTACACACATGGACCATATCTAGTTCAACTCTGCTTAGGAAACTGACAAGAACAGTAGCTTCTCTTCAGTCCAATACACTGTACATGGTGGGAACAGACGCGAGTGCTATTTGCACTGTGTATGGCATTTGGAGCACAATAGTGACTCTTCTTACCAGAAAACAACTCTTGCTCGTAGGACCAAAAACTGTCTGTGACTCAACTCCATTTATGACTGGGAAACAAACGCGAGCTTGCCTTACAAGAAACACACTCTGCTTTAGAGAAAAGAGCACTCTTCTACTCTACTGTGTTTCCTATAGGGCCAGAACAGTGAGCTTGCTCAGAACAAAAAACTGTGCTTCCTACACACATGGACCATATCTAGTTCAACTCTAATTAGGAAACTGACAAGAACAGTAGCTTCTCTTCAGTCCAATACACTGGACATGGTGGGAACAGACGCGAGTGCTATTTGCACTGTGTATGGCATTTGGAGCACAATAGTGACTCTTCTTACCAGAAAACAACTCTTGCTAGTAGGACCAAAAACTGTCTGTGACTCAACTCCATTTAGGACTGGGAAACAAACGCGAGCTTGCCTTACAAGAAACACACTCTGCTTTAGAGAAAAGAGCACTCTTCTACTCTACTGTGTTTCCTATGGGGTCCAAACAGTGAGCTTGCTCAGAACAAAAGAACTGTGCTTCCTACACACACGGGCCATATCTACTTCAAATCTGCTGAAAAAAAGACAAGAACAATAGCACCTATTCAGTCCAATACACTGTACTTGCTGGGAACAGAGGCGAGTGCTATTTGCACTGTGTATGGCAATGGGTGCGCAATGTGACTTTCCTTACCAGAAAACAACTCTTGTTCGTAGGACCAGAAACTGCATGTGATTCAACTCCATTTAGTACTAGGAAACAAACGCTAGCTTGCCTTACAAGAAACACACTCTGCTTTAGAGAAAAGAGCACTCATCTACTCTACTGTGTTTCCTATAGGGCCAGAACAGTGAGCTTCCTCAGAACATAAGAACTGTGCTTCCTACAAACACGGGCCATATCTAGCTCAAATCTGCTTAAGAAACTGACAAGAACAGTAGCTCCTCTTCAGTCCGATACACTGTACTTGCTGGGAACAGACGCGAGTGTTATTTGCACTGTGTATGGCATTTGGAGCGCAATAGTGACTCTTCTTACCAGAAAACAACTCTTGCTCGTAGGACCAAAAACTGTCTGTGACTCAACTCCATTTAGGACTGGGAAACAAACGCGAGCTCGCCTTACAAGAAACACACTCTGCTTTTCATAAATGAGCACTCTTCTACTCTACTGTTTTTCCTTTGGGGTCCGAACAGTGAGCTTGCTCAGAACAAAAGAACTGTGCTTCCTACACACACGGCCATATCTAGTACAATTCTGCTTAGGAACCTGACAAGAACAGTAGATCCTCTTCAGTCTAATACACTCTACTTGCTGGGAACAGACGCCAGTGCTATTTGTCCTGTGTATGGCAATGTCAGCGCAATAGTGACTATTCTTACCATAAAACAACTCTTGCTCGTAGGACCAGAAACTGCATGTGATTCAACTCCATTTAGGCCTGGGAAACAAACGCTAGCTCGCCTTACAAGAAACACACTCTGCTTTAGAGAAAAGAGCACTCTTCTACTCTACTGTGTTTTCTATGGGGTCCAAACAGTGAGCTTGCTCAGAACAAAAGAACTGTGCTTGCTACACACATGGAACATATCTAGTTCAACTCTGATTAGGAAACTGACAAGAACAGTAGCTTCTCTTCAGTCCAATACACTGTACATGGTGGGAACAGACGCGAGTGCTATTTGCACTGTGTATGGCATTTGGAGCACAATAGTGACTCTTCTTACCAGAAAACAACTCTTGCTCGTAGGACCAGAAACTGTCTGTGACTCAACTCCATTTATGACTGGGAAACAAACGCGAGCTTGCCTTACAAGAAACACACTCTGCTTTAGAGAAAAGAGCACTCTTCTACTCTACTGTGTTTCCTATAGGGCCAGAACAGTGAGCTTGCTCAGAACAAAAAACTGTGCTTCCTACACACATGGACCATATCTAGTTCAACTCTAATTAGGAAACTGACAAGAACAGTAGCTTCTCTTCAGTCCAATACACTGGACATGGTGGGAACAGACGCGAGTGCTATTTGCACTGTGTATGGCATTTGGAGCGCAATAGTGACTCTTCTTACCAGAAAACAACTCTTGCTCGTAGGACCAAAAACTTTCTGTGACTCAACTCCATTTAGGACTGGGAAACAAACGCGAGCTTGCCTTACAAGAAACACACTCTGCTTTTTAGAAAAGAGCACTCTTCTACTCTAATGTGTTTCCTATAAGGCCAGAACAGTGAGCTTGCTCAGAACAAAAGAACTGTGCTTCCTACACACATGGACCATATCTAGTTCAACTCTGCTTAGTAAACTGACAAGAACAGTAGCTCCTCTTCAGTCCAATACACTGTACTTGCTGGGAAGAGACGCCAGTGCTATTTGCACTGTGTATGGCAATGAGAGCGCAATAGTGACGTTCCTTACCAGAAAACAACTCTTGCTCGTAGGAACACAAATTCCATGTGATTCAACGCCACTTAGGACTGGGAAACAAATGCTAGCTCGCCTTACAAGAAACACTCTCTGCTTTTTAGAAAAGAGCACTCTTCTACTCTACTGTGTTTCCTATGGGGTCCAAACAGTGAGCTTGCTCAGAACAAAAGAACTGTGCTTCCTACACACATGGACCATATCTAGTTCAACTCTGCTTAGGAAACTGACAAGAACAGTAGCTCCTATTCAGTCCAATACACTGTTCATGCCTGGAACAGACGCGAGTGCTATTTGCACGGTGTATGGCATTTGGAGCACAATAGTGACTCTTCTTACCAGAAAACAACTCTTGCTCATAGGACCAAAAACTGCATGCGATTCAACTCCATTTAGGACTGCGAAACAAACGCTAGCTCACCTTACAAGAAACACACTCTGCTTTAGAGAAAAGAGCACTCTTCTACTCTACTGTGTTTCCTATGGGGTCCAAACAGTGAGCTTGCTCAGAACAAAAGAACTGTGCTTCCTACACACACGGGCCATATCTACTTCAAATCTGCTGAAAAACAGACAAGAACAATAGCACCTATTCAGTCCAATACCCTGTACTTGCTGGGAACAGAGGCGAGTGCTATTTGCACTGTGTATGGCAATGGGTGCGCAATGTGACTTTCCTTACCAGAAAACAACTCTTGTTCGTAGGACCAGAAACTGCATGTGATTCAACTCCATTTAGTACTAGGAAACAAACGCTAGCTTGCCTTACAAGAAACACACTCTGCTTTAGAGAAAAGAGCACTCATCTACTCTACTGTGTTTCCTATAGGGCCAGAACAGTGAGCTTCCTCAGAACATAAGAACTGTGCTTCCTACACACACGGGCCATATCTAGCTCAAATCTGCTTAAGAAACTGACAAGAACAGTAGCTCCTCTTCAGTCCGATACACTGTACTTGCTGGGAACAGACGCGAGTGCTATTTGCACTGTGTATGGCATTTGGAGCGCAATAGTGACTCTTCTTACCAGAAAACAACTCTTGCTCGTAGGACCAAAAACTGTCTGTGACTCAACTCCATTTAGGACTGGGAAACAAACGCGAGCTCGCCTTACAAGAAACACACTCTGCTTTTCATAAATGAGCACTCTTCTACTCTACTGTGTTTCCTATGGGGTCCGAACAGTGAGCTTGCTCAGAACAAAAGAACTGTGCTTCCTACACACACGGCCATATCTAGTACAATTCTGCTTAGGAACCTGACAAGAACAGTAGATCCTCTTCAGTCTAATACACTGTACTTGCTGGGAACAGACGCCAGTGCTATTTGTCCTGTGTATGGCAATGTCAGCGCAATAGTGACTATTCTTACCATAAAACAACTCTTGCTCGTAGGACCAGAAACTGCATGTGATTCAACTCCATTTAGGCCTGGGAAACAAACGCTAGCTCGCCTTACAAGAAACACACTCTGCTTTTGAGAAAAGAGCACTCTTCTACTCTACTGTGTTTTCTATGGGGTCCAAACAGTGAGCTTGCTCAGAACAAAATGACTGTGCTTCTTACACACATGGACCATATCTAGTTCAACTCTGCTTAGGAAACTGACAAGAACAGTAGCTTCTCTTCAGTCCAATACACTGTACATGGTGGGAACAGATGCGAGTGCTATTTGCACTGTGTATGGCATTTGGAGCACAATAGTGACTCTTCTTACCAGAAAACAACTCTTGCTCGTAGGACCAAAAACTGTCTGTGACTCAACTCCATTTATGACTGGGAAACAAACGCGAGCTTGCCTTACAAGAAACACACTCTGCTTTAGAGAAAAGAGCACTCTTCTACTCTACTGTGTTTCCTATAGGGCCAGAACAGTGAGCTTGCTCAGAACAAAAAACTGTGCTTCCTACACACATGGACCATATCTAGTTCAACTCTAATTAGGAAACTGACAAGAACAGTAGCTTCTCTTCAGTCCAATACACTGGACATGGTGGGAACAGACGCGAGTGCTATTTGCACTGTGTATGGCATTTGGAGCACAATAGTGACTCTTCTTACCAGAAAACAACTCTTGCTCGTAGGACCAAAAACTGTCTGTGACTCAACTCCATTTAGGACTGGGAAACAAACGCGAGCTTGCCTTACAAGAAACACACTCTGCTTTAGAGAAAAGAGCACTCTTCTACTCTACTGTGTTTCCTATGGGGTCCAAACAGTGAGCTTGCTCAGAACAAAAGAACTGTGCTTCCTACACACACGGGCCATATCTACTTCAAATCTGCTGAAAAAAAGACAAGAACAATAGCACCTATTCAGTCCAATACACTGTACTTGCTGGGAACAGAGGCGAGTGCTATTTGCACTGTGTATGGCAATGGGTGCGCAATGTGACTTTCCTTACCAGAAAACAACTCTTGTTCGTAGGACCAGAAACTGCATGTGATTCAACTCCATTTAGTACTAGGAAACAAACGCTAGGTTGCCTTACAAGAAACACACTCTGCTTTAGAGAAAAGAGCACTCATCTACTCTACTGTGTTTCCTATAGGGCCAGAACAGTGAGCTTCCTCAGAACATAAGAACTGTGCTTCCTACACACACGGGCCATATCTAGCTCAAATCTGCTTAAGAAACTGACAAGAACAGTAGCTCCTCTTCAGTCCGATACACTGTACTTGCTGGGAACAGACGCGAGTGCTATTTGCACTGTGTATGGCATTTGGAGCGCAATAGTGACTCTTCTTACCAGAAAACAACTCTTGCTCGTAGGACCAAAAACTGTCTGTGACTCAACTCCATTTAGGACTGGGAAACAAACGCGAGCTCGCCTTACAAGAAACACACTCTGCTTTTCATAAATGAGCACTCTTCTACTCTACTGTTTTTCCTTTGGGGTCCGAACAGTGAGCTTGCTCAGAACAAAAGAACTGTGCTTCCTACACACACGGCCATATCTAGTACAATTCTGCTTAGGAACCTGACAAGAACAGTAGATCCTCTTCAGTCTAATACACTCTACTTGCTGGGAACAGACGCCAGTGCTATTTGTCCTGTGTATGGCAATGTCAGCTCAATAGTGACTATTCTTACCATAAAACAACTCTTGCTCGTAGGACCAGAAACTGCATGTGATTCAACTCCATTTAGGCCTGGGAAACAAACGCTAGCTCGCCTTACAAGAAACACACTCTGCTTTAGAGAAAAGAGCACTCTTCTACTCTACTGTGTTTTCTATGGGGTCCAAACAGTTAGCTTGCTCAGAACAAAAGAACTGTGCTTGCTACACACATGGAACATATCTAGTTCAACTCTGATTAGGAAACTGACAAGAACAGTAGCTTCTCTTCAGTCCAATACACTGTACATGGTGGGAACAGACGCGAGTGCTATTTGCACTGTGTATGGCATTTGGAGCGCAATAGTGACTCTTCTTACCAGAAAACAACTCTTGCTCGTAGGACCAAAAACTTTCTGTGACTCAACTCCATTTAGGACTGGGAAACAAACGCGAGCTTGCCTTACAAGAAACACACTCTGCTTTAGAGAAAAGAGCACTCTTCTACTCTAATGTGTTTCCTATAGGGCCAGAACAGTGAGCTTGCTCAGAACAAAAGAACTGTGCTTCCTACACACATGGACCATATCTAGTTCAACTCTGCTTAGTAAACTGACAAGAACAGTAGCTCCTCTTCAGTCCAATACACTGTACTTGCTGGGAAGAGACGCCAGTGCTATTTGCACTGTGTATGGCAATGAGAGCGCAATAGTGACGTTCCTTACCAGAAAACAACTCTTGCTCGTAGGAACACAAATTCCATGTGATTCAACGCCACTTAGGACTGGGAAACAAATGCTAGCTCGCCTTACAAGAAACACTCTCTGCTTTTTAGAAAAGAGCACTCTTCTACTCTACTGTGTTTCCTATGGGGTCCAAACAGTGAGCTTGCTCAGAACAAAAGAACTGTGCTTCCTACACACATGGACCATATCTAGTTCAACTCTGCTTAGGAAACTGACAAGAACAGTAGCTCCTATTCAGTCCAATACACTGTTCAAGCCTGGAACAGACGCGAGTGCTATTTGCACGGTGTATGGCATTTGGAGCACAATAGTGACTCTTCTTACCAGAAAACAACTCTTGCTCATAGGACCAAAAACTGCATGCGATTCAACTCCATTTAGGACTGCGAAACAAACGCTAGCTCACCTTACAAGAAACACACTCTGCTTTAGAGAAAAGAGCACTCTTCTACTCTACTGTGTTTCCTATGGGGTCCAAACAGTGAGCTTGCTCAGAACAAAAGAACTGTGCTTCCTACACACACGGGCCATATCTACTTCAAATCTGCTGAAAAACAGACAAGAACAATAGCACCTATTCAGTCCAATACCCTGTACTTGCTGGGAACAGAGGCGAGTGCTATTTGCACTGTGTATGGCAATGGGTGCGCAATGTGACTTTCCTTACCAGAAAACAACTCTTGTTCGTAGGACCAGAAACTGCATGTGATTCAACTCCATTTAGTACTAGGAAACAAACGCTAGCTTGCCTTACAAGAAACACACTCTGCTTTAGAGAAAAGAGCACTCATCTACTCTACTGTGTTTCCTATAGGGCCAGAACAGTGAGCTTCCTCAGAACATAAGAACTGTGCTTCCTACACACACGGGCCATATCTAGCTCAAATCTGCTTAAGAAACTGACAAGAACAGTAGCTCCTCTTCAGTCCGATACACTGTACTTGCTGGGAACAGACGCGAGTGCTATTTGCACTGTGTATGGCATTTGGAGCACAATAGTGACTCTTCTTACCAGAAAACAACTCTTGCTCGTAGGACCAAAAACTGTCTGTGACTCAACTCCATTTAGGACTGGGAAACAAACGCGAGCTCGCCTTACAAGAAACACACTCTGCTTTTCATAAATGAGCACTCTTCTACTCTACTGTGTTTCCTATGGGGTCCGAACAGTGAGCTTGCTCAGAACAAAAGAACTGTGCTTCCTACACACACGGCCATATCTAGTACAATTCTGCTTAGGAACCTGACAAGAACAGTAGATCCTCTTCAGTCTAATACACTGTACTTGCTGGGAACAGACGCGAGTGCTATTTGTCCTGTGTATGGCAATGTCAGCGCAATAGTGACTATTCTTACCATAAAACAACTCTTGCTCGTAGGACCAGAAACTGCATGTGATTCAACTCCATTTAGGCCTGGGAAACAAACGCTAGCTTGCCTTACAAGAAACACACTCTGCTTTTGAGAAAAGAGCACTCTTCTACTCTACTGTGTTTTCTATGGGGTCCAAACAGTGAGCTTGCTCAGAACAAAATGACTGTGCTTCTTACACACATGGACCATATCTAGTTCAACTCTGCTTAGGAAACTGACAAGAACAGTAGCTTCTCTTCAGTCCAATACACTGTACATGGTAGAAACAAACGCGAGTGCTATTTGCCCTGTGTATGGCATTTGGAGCACAATAGTGACTCTTCTTACCAGAAAACAACTCTTGCTCGTAGGACCAAAAACTGTCTGTGACTCAACTCCATTTATGACTGGGAAACAAACGCGAGCTTGCCTTACAAGAAACACACTCTGCTTTAGAGAAAAGAGCACTCTTCTACTCTACTGTGTTTCCTATAGGGCCAGAACAGTGAGCTTGCTCAGAACAAAAAACTGTGCTTCCTACACACATGGACCATATCTAGTTCAACTCTAATTAGGAAACTGACAAGAACAGTAGCTTCTCTTCAGTCCAATACACTGGACATGGTGGGAACAGACGCGAGTGCTATTTGCACTGTGTATGGCATTTGGAGCGCAATAGTGACTCTTCTTACCAGAAAACAACTCTTGCTCGTAGGACCAAAAACTGTCTGTGACTCAACTCCATTTAGGACTGGGAAACAAACGCGAGCTTGCCTTACAAGAAACACACTCTGCTTTAGAGAAAAGAGCACTCTTCTACTCTAATGTGTTTCCTATAGGGCCAGAACAGTGAGCTTGCTCAGAACAAAAGAACTGTGCTTCCTACACACATGGACCATATCTAGTTCAACTCTGCTTAGTAAACTGACAAGAACAGTAGCTCCTCTTCAGTCCAATACACTGTACTTGCTGGGAAGAGACGCCAGTGCTATTTGCACTGTGTATGGCAATGAGAGCGCAATAGCGACGTTCCTTACCAGAAAACAACTCTTGCTCGTAGGAACACAAATTCCATGTGATTCAACGCCACTTAGGACTGGGAAACAAATGCTAGCTCGCCTTACAAGAAACACTCTCTGCTTTTTAGAAAAGAGCACTCTTCTACTCTACTGTGTTTCCTATGGGGTCCAAACAGTGAGCTTGCTCAGAACAAAAGAACTGTGCTTCCTACACACATGGACCATATCTAGTTCAACTCTGCTTAGGAAACTGACAAGAACAGTAGCTCCTATTCAGTCCAATACACTGTTCATGCCTGGAACAGACGCGAGTGCTATTTGCACTGTGTATGGCATTTGGAGCACAATAGTGACTCTTCTTACCAGAAAACAACTCTTGCTCATAGGACCAAAAACTGCATGCGATTCAACTCCATTTAGGACTGCGAAACAAACGCTAGCTCACCTTACAAGAAACACACTCTGCTTTAGAGAAAAGAGCACTCTTCTACTCTACTGTGTTTCCTATGGGGTCCAAACAGTGAGCTTGCTCAGAACAAAAGAACTGTGCTTCCTACACACACGGGCCATATCTACTTCAAATCTGCTGAAAAACAGACAAGAACAATAGCACCTATTCAGTCCAATACCCTGTACTTGCTGGGAACAGAGGCGAGTGCTATTTGCACTGTGTATGGCAATGGGTGCGCAATGTGACTTTCCTTACCAGAAAACAACTCTTGTTCGTAGGACCAGAAACTGCATGTGATTCAACTCCATTTAGTACTAGGAAACAAACGCTAGCTTGCCTTACAAGAAACACACTCTGCTTTAGAGAAAAGAGCACTCATCTACTCTACTGTGTTTCCTATAGGGCCAGAACAGTGAGCTTCCTCAGAACATAAGAACTGTGCTTCCTACACACACGGGCCATATCTAGCTCAAATCTGCTTAAGAAACTGACAAGAACAGTAGCTCCTCTTCAGTCCGATACACTGTACTTGCTGGGAACAGACGCGAGTGCTATTTGCACTGTGTATGGCATTTGGAGCGCAATAGTGACTCTTCTTACCAGAAAACAACTCTTGCTCGTAGGACCAAAAACTGTCTGTGACTCAACTCCATTTAGGACTGGGAAACAAACGCAAGCTGGCCTTACAAGAAACACACTCTGCTTTTCATAAATGAGCACTCTTCTACTCTACTGTGTTTCCTATGGGGTCCGAACAGTGAGCTTGCTCAGAACAAAAGAACTGTGCTTCCTACACACACGGCCATATCTAGTACAATTCTGCTTAGGAACCTGACAAGAACAGTAGATCCTCTTCAGTCTAATACACCGTACTTGCTGGGAACAGACGCCAGTGCTATTTGTCCTGTGTATGGCAATGTCAGCGCAATAGTGACTATTCTTACCATAAAACAACTCTTGCTCGTAGGACCAGAAACTGCATGTGATTCAACTCCATTTAGGCCTGGGAAACAAACGCTAGCTCGCCTTACAAGAAACACACTCTGCTTTTGAGAAAAGAGCACTCTTCTACTCTACTGTGTTTTCTATGGGGTCCAAACAGTGAGCTTGCTCAGAACAAAATGACTGTGCTTCTTACACACATGGACCATATCTAGTTCAACTCTGCTTAGGAAACTGACAAGAACAGTAGCTTCTCTTCAGTCCAATACACTGTACATGGTGGGAACAAACGCGAGTGCTATTTGCACTGTGTATGGCATTTGGAGCACAATAGTGACTCTTCTTACCAGAAAACAACTCTTGCTCGTAGGACCAAAAACTGTCTGTGACTCAACTCCGTTTATGACTGGGAAACAAACGCGAGCTTGCCTTACAAGAAACACACTCTGCTTTAGAGAAAAGAGCACTCTTCTACTCTACTGTGTTTCCTATAGGGCCAGAACAGTGAGCTTGCTCAGAACAAAAAACTGTGCTTCCTACACACATGGACCATATCTAGTTCAACTCTAATTAGGAAACTGACAAGAACAGTAGCTTCTCTTCAGTCCAATACACTGGACATGGTGGGAACAGACGCGAGTGCTATTTGCACTGTGTATGGCATTTGGAGCTCAATAGTGACTCTTCTTACCAGAAAACAACTCTTGCTCGTAGGACCAAAAACTGTCTGTGACTCAACTCCATTTAGGACTGGGAAACAAACGCGAGCTTGCCTTACAAGAAACACACTCTGCTTTAGAGAAAAGAGCACTCTTCTACTCTACTGTGTTTCCTATGGGGTCCAAACAGTGAGCTTGCTCAGAACAAAAGAACTGTGCTTCCTACACACACGGGCCATATCTACTTCAAATCTGCTGAAAAAAAGACAAGAACAATAGCACCTATTCAGTCCAATACACTGTACTTGCTGGGAACAGAGGCGAGTGCTATTTGCACTGTGTATGGCAATGGGTGCGCAATGTGACTTTCCTTACCAGAAAACAACTCTTGTTCGTAGGACCAGAAACTGCATGTGATTCAACTCCATTTAGTACTAGGAAACAAACGCTAGCTTGCCTTACAAGAAACACACTCTGCTTTAGAGAAAAGAGCACTCATCTACTCTACTGTGTTTCCTATAGGGCCAGAACAGTGAGCTTCCTCAGAACATAAGAACTGTGCTTCCTACAAACACGGGCCATATCTAGCTCAAATCTGCTTAAGAAACTGACAAGAACAGTAGCTCCTCTTCAGTCCGATACACTGTACTTGCTGGGAACAGACGCGAGTGCTATTTGCACTGTGTATGGCATTTGGAGCGCAATAGTGACTCTTCTTACCAGAAAACAACTCTTGCTCGTAGGACCAAAAACTGTCTGTGACTCAACTCCATTTAGGACTGGGAAACAAACGTGAGCTCGCCTTACAAGAAACACACTCTGCTTTTCATAAATGAGCACTCTTCTACTCTACTGTTTTTCCTTTGGGGTCCGAAGAGTGAGCTTGCTCAGAACAAAAGAACTGTGCTTCCTACACACACGGCCATATCTAGTACAATTCTGCTTAGGAACCTGACAAGAACAGTAGATCCTCTTCAGTCTAATATACTCTACTTGCTGGGAACAGACGCCAGTGCTATTTGTCCTGTGTATGGCAATGTCAGCGCAATAGTGACTATTCTTACCATAAAACAACTCTTGCTCGTAGGACCAGAAACTGCATGTGATTCAACTCCATTTAGGCCTGGGAAGCAAACGCTAGCTCGCCTTACAAGAAACACACTCTGCTTTAGAGAAAAGAGCACTCTTCTACTCTACTGTGTTTTCTATGGGGTCCAAACAGTGAGCTTGCTCAGAACAAAAGAACTGTGCTTGCTACACACATGGAACATATCTAGTTCAACTCTGATTAGGAAACTGACAAGAACAGTAGCTTCTCTTCAGTCCAATACACTGTACATGGTGGGAACAGACGCGAGTGCTATTTGCACTGTGTATGGCATTTGGAGTGCAATAGTGACTCTTCTTACCAGAAAACAACTCTTGCTCGTAGGACCAAAAACTTTCTGTGACTCAACTCCATTTAGGACTGGGAAACAAACGCGAGCTTGCCTTACAAGAAACACACTCTGCTTTAGAGAAAAGAGCACTCTTCTACTCTAATGTGTTTCCTATAGGGCCAGAACAGTGAGCTTGCTCAGAACAAAAGAACTGTGCTTCCTACACACATGGACCATATCTAGTTCAACTCTGCTTAGTAAACTGACAAGAACAGTAGCTCCTCTTCAGTCCAATACACTGTACTTGCTGGGAAGAGACTCCAGTGCTATTTGCACTGTGTATGGCAATGAGAGCGCAATAGTGACGTTCCTTACCAGAAAACAACTCTTGCTCGTAGGAACACAAATTCCATGTGATTCAACGCCACTTAGGACTGGGAAACAAATGCTAGCTCGCCTTACAAGAAACACTCTCTGCTTTTTAGAAAAGAGCACTCTTCTACTCTACTGTGTTTCCTATGGGGTCCAAACAGTGAGCTTGCTCAGAACAAAAGAACTGTGCTTCCTACACACATGGACCATATCTAGTTCAACTCTGCTTAGGAAACTGACAAGAACAGTAGCTCCTATTCAGTCCAATACACTGTTCATGCCTGGAACAGACGCGAGTGCTATTTGCACTGTGTATGGCATTTGGAGCACAATAGTGACTCTTCTTACCAGAAAACAACTCTTGCTCATAGGACCAAAAACTGCATGCGATTCAACTCCATTTAGGACTGCGAAACAAACGCTAGCTCACCTTACAAGAAACACACTCTGCTTTAGAGAAAAGAGCACTCTTCTACTCTACTGTGTTTCCTATGGGGTCCGAACAGTGAGCTTGCTCAGAACAAAAGAACTGTGCTTCCTACACACACGGGCCATATCTACTTCAAATCTGCTGAAAAACAGACAAGAACAATAGCACCTATTCAGTCCAATACACTGTACTTGCTGGGAACAGAGGCGAGTGCTATTTGCACTGTGTATGGCAATGGGTGCGCAATGTAACTTTCCTTACCAGAAAACAACTCTTGTTCGTAGGACCAGAAACTGCATGTGATTCAACTCCATTTAGTACTAGGAAACAAACGCTAGCTTGCCTTACAAGAAACACACTCTGCTTTAGAGAAAAGAGCACTCATCTACTCTACTGTGTTTCCTATAGGGCCAGAACAGTGAGCTTCCTCAGAACATAAGAACTGTGCTTCCTACACACACGGGCCATATCTAGCTCAAATCTGCTTAAGAAACTGACAAGAACAGTAGCTCCTCTTCAGTCCGATACACTGTACTTGCTGGGAACAGACGCGAGTGCTATTTGCACTGTGTATGGCATTTGGAGCGCAATAGTGACTCTTCTTACCAGAAAACAACTCTTGCTCGTAGGACCAAAACCTGTCTGTGACTCAACTCCATTTAGGACTGGGAAACAAACGCGAGCTCGCCTTACAAGAAACACACTCTGCTTTTCATAAATGAGCACTCTTCTACTCTACTGTTTTTCCTTTGGGGTCCGAACAGTGAGCTTGCTCAGAACAAAAGAACTGTGCTTCCTACACACACGGCCATATCTAGTACAATTCTGCTTAGGAACCTGACAAGAACAGTAGATCCTCTTCAGTCTAATACACTCTACTTGCTGGGAACAGACGCCAGTGCTATTTGTCCTGTGTATGGCAATGTCAGCGCAATAGTGACTATTCTTACCATAAAACAACTCTTGCTCGTAGGACCAGAAACTGCATGTGATTCAACTCCATTTAGGCCTGGGAAACAAACGCTAGCTCGCCTTACAAGAAACACACTCTGCTTTAGAGAAAAGAGCACTCTTCTACTCTACTGTGTTTTCTATGGGGTCCAAACAGTGAGCTTGCTCAGAACAAAAGAACTGTGCTTGCTACACACATGGAACATATCTAGTTCAACTCTGATTAGGAAACTGACAAGAACAGTAGCTTCTCTTCAGTCCAATACACTGTACATGGTGGGAACAGACGCGAGTGCTATTTGCACTGTGTATGGCATTTGGAGCGCAATAGTGACTCTTCTTACCAGAAAACAACTCTTGCTCGTAGGACCAAAAACTTTCTGTGACTCAACTCCATTTAGGACTGGGAAACAAACGCGAGCTTGCCTTACAAGAAACACACTCTGCTTTAGAGAAAAGAGCACTCTTCTACTCTAATGTGTTTCCTATAGGGCCAGAACAGTGAGCTTGCTCAGAACAAAAGAACTGTGCTTCCTACACACATGGACCATATCTAGTTCAACTCTGATTAGTAAACTGACAAGAACAGTAGCTCCTCTTCAGTCCAATACACTGTACTTGCTGGGAAGAGACGCCAGTGCTATTTGCACTGTGTATGGCAATGAGAGCGCAATAGTGACGTTCCTTACCAGAAAACAACTCTTGCTCGTAGGAACACAAATTCCATGTGATTCAACGCCACTTAGGACTGGGAAACAAATGCTAGCTCGCCTTACAAGAAACACTCTCTGCTTTTTAGAAAAGAGCACTCTTCTACTCTACTGTGTTTCCTATGGGGTCCAAACAGTGAGCTTGCTCAGAACAAAAGAACTGTGCTTCCTACACACATGGACCATATCTAGTTCAACTCTGCTTAGGAAACTGACAAGAACAGTAGCTCCTATTCAGTCCAATACACTGTTCATGCCTGGAACAGACGCGAGTGCTATTTGCACGGTGTATGGCATTTGGAGCACAATAGTGACTCTTCTTACCAGAAAACAACTCTTGCTCATAGGACCAAAAACTGCATGCGATTCCACTCCATTTAGGACTGCGAAACAAACGCTAGCTCACCTTACAAGAAACACACTCTGCTTTAGAGAAAAGAGCACTCTTCTACTCTACTGTGTTTCCTATGGGGTCCAAACAGTGAGCTTGCTCAGAACAGAAGAACTGTGCTTCTTACACACACGGGCCATATCTACTTCAAATCTGCTGAAAAACAGACAAGAACAATAGCACCTATTCAGTCCAATACCCTGTACTTGCTGGGAACAGAGGCGAGTGGTATTTGCACTGTGTATGGCAATGGGTGCGCAATGTGACTTTCCTTACCAGAAAACAACTCTTGTTCGTAGGACCAGAAACTGCATGTGATTCAACTCCATTTAGTACTAGGAAACAAACGCTAGCTTGCCTTACAAGAAACACACTCTGCTTTAGAGAAAAGAGCACTCATCTACTCTACTGTGTTTCCTATAGGGCCAGAACAGTGAGCTTCCTCAGAACATAAGAACTGTGCTTCCTACACACACGGGCCATATCTAGCTCAAATCTGCTTAAGAAACTGACAAGAACAGTAGCTCCTCTTCAGTCCGATACACTGTACTTGCTGGGAACAGACGCGAGTGCTATTTGCACTGTGTATGGCATTTGGAGCGCAATAGTGACTCTTCTTACCAGAAAACAACTCTTGCTCGTAGGACCAAAAACTGTCTGTGACTCAACTCCATTTAGGACTGGGAAACAAACGCGAGCTCGCCTTACAAGAAACACACTCTGCTTTTCATAAATGAGCACTCTTCTACTCTACTGTGTTTCCTATGGGGTCCGAACAGTGAGCTTGCTCAGAACAAAAGAACTGTGCTTCCTACACACACGGCCATATCTAGTACAATTCTGCTTAGGAACCTGACAAGAACAGTAGATCCTCTTCAGTCTAATACACTGTACTTGCTGGGAACAGACGCCAGTGCTATTTGTCCTGTGTATGGCAATGTCAGCGCAATAGTGACTATTCTTACCATAAAACAACTCTTGCTCGTAGGACCAGAAACTGCATGTGATTCAACTCCATTTAGGCCTGGGAAACAAACGCTAGCTCGCCTTACAAGAAACACACTCTGCTTTTGAGAAAAGAGCACTCTTCTACTCTACTGTGTTTTCTATGGGGTCCAAACAGTGAGCTTGCTCAGAACAAAATGACTGTGCTTCTTACACACATGGACCATATCTAGTTCAACTCTGCTTAGGAAACTGACAAGAACAGTAGCTTCTCTTCAGTCCAATACACTGTACATGGTGGGAACAAACGCGAGTGCTATTTGCACTGTGTATGGCATTTGGAGCACAATAGTGACTCTTCTTACCAGAAAACAACTCTTGCTCATAGGACCAAAAACTGTCTGTGACTCAACTCCATTTATGACTGGGAAACAAACGCGAGCTTGCCTTACAAGAAACACACTCTGCTTTAGAGAAAAGAGCACTCTTCTACTCTACTGTGTTTCCTATAGGGCCAGAACAGTGAGCTTGCTCAGAACAAAAAACTGTGCTTCCTACACACATGGACCATATCTAGTTCAACTCTAATTAGGAAACTGACAAGAACAGTAGCTTCTCTTCAGTCCAATACACTGGACATGGTGGGAACAGACGCGAGTGCTATTTGCACTGTGTATGGCATTTGGAGCGCAATAGTGACTCTTCTTACCAGAAAACAACTCTTGCTCGTAGGACCAAAAACTGTCTGTGACTCAACTCCATTTAGGACTGGGAAACAAACACGAGCTTGCCTTAAAAGAAACACACTCTGCTTTAGAGAAAAGAGCACTCTTCTACTCTACTGTGTTTCCTATGGGGTCCAAACAGTGAGCTTGCTCAGAACAAAAGAACTGTGCTTCCTACACACACGGGCCATATCTACTTCAAATCTGCTGAAAAAAAGACAAGAACAATAGCACCTATTCAGTCCAATACACTGTACTTGCTGGGAACAGAGGCGAGTGCTATTTGCACTGTGTATGGCAATGGGTGCGCAATGTGACTTTCCTTACCAGAAAACAACTCTTGTTCGTAGGACCAGAAACTGCATGTGATTCAACTCCATTTAGTACTAGGAAACAAACGCTAGCTTGCCTTACAAGAAACACACTCTCCTTTAGAGAAAAGAGCACTCATCTACTCTACTGTGTTTCCTATAGGGCCAGAACAGTGAGCTTCCTCAGAACATAAGAACTGTGCTTCCTACACACACGGGCCATATCTAGCTCAAATCTGCTTAAGAAACTGACAAGAACAGTAGCTCCTCTTCAGTCCGATACACTGTACTTGCTGGGAACAGACGCGAGTGCTATTTGCACTGTGTATGGCATTTGGAGCGCAATAGTGACTCTTCTTACCAGAAAACAACTCTTGCTCGTAGGACCAAAAACTGTCTGTGACTCAACTCCATTTAGGACTGGGAAACAAACGTGAGCTCGCCTTACAAGAAACACACTCTGCTTTTCATAAATGAGCACTCTTCTACTCTACTGTTTTTCCTTTGGGGTCCGAACAGTGAGCTTGCTCAGAACAAAAGAACTGTGCTTCCTACACACACGGCCATATCTAGTACAATTCTGCTTAGGAACCTGACAAGAACAGTAGATCCTCTTCAGTCTAATACACTCTACTTGCTGGGAACAGACGCCAGTGCTATTTGTCCTGTGTATGGCAATGTCAGCGCAATAGTGACTATTCTTACCATAAAACAACTCTTGCTCGTAGGACCAGAAACTGCATGTGATTCAACTCCATTTAGGCCTGGGAAACAAACGCTAGCTCGCCTTACAAGAAACACACTCTGCTTTAGAGAAAAGAGCACTCTTCTACTCTACTGTGTTTTCTATGGGGTCCAAACAGTGAGCTTGCTCAGAACAAAAGAACTGTGCTTGCTACACACATGGAACATATCTAGTTCAACTCTGATTAGGAAACTGACAAGAACAGTAGCTTCTCTTCAGTCCAATACACTGTACATGGTGGGAACAGACGCGAGTGCTATTTGCACTGTGTATGGCATTTGGAGCGCAATAGTGACTCTTCTTACCAGAAAACAACTCTTGCTCGTAGGACCAAAAACTTTCTGTGACTCAACTCCATTTAGGACTGGGAAACAAACGCGAGCTTGCCTTACAAGAAACACACTCTGCTTTAGAGAAAAGAGCACTCTTCTACTCTAATGTGTTTCCTATAGGGCCAGAACAGTGAGCTTGCTCAGAACAAAAGAACTGTGCTTCCTACACACATGGACCATATCTAGTTCAACTCTGCTTAGTAAACTGACAAGAACAGTAGCTCCTCTTCAGTCCAATACACTGTACTTGCTGGGAAGAGACGCCAGTGCTATTTGCACTGTGTATGGCAATGAGAGCGCAATAGTGACGTTCCTTACGAGAAAACAACTCTTGCTCGTAGGAACACAAATTCCATGTGATTCAACGCCACTTAGGACTGGGAAACAAATGCTAGCTCGCCTTACAAGAAACACTCTCTGCTTTTTAGAAAAGAGCACTCTTCTACTCTACTGTGTTTCCTATGGGGTCCAAACAGTGAGCTTGCTCAGAACAAAAGAACTGTGCTTCCTACACACATGGACCATATCTAGTTCAACTCTGCTTAGGAAACTGACAAGAACAGTAGCTCCTATTCAGTCCAATACACTGTTCATGCCTGGAACAGACGCGAGTGCTATTTGCACGGTGTATGGCATTTGGAGCACAATAGTGACTCTTCTTACCAGAAAACAACTCTTGCTCATAGGACCAAAAACTGCATGCGATTCCACTCCATTTAGGACTGCGAAACAAACGCTAGCTCACCTTACAAGAAACACACTCTGCTTTAGAGAAAAGAGCACTCTTCTACTCTACTGTGTTTCCTATGGGGTCCAAACAGTGAGCTTGCTCAGAACAGAAGAACTGTGCTTCTTACACACACGGGCCATATCTACTTCAAATCTGCTGAAAAACAGACAAGAACAATAGCACCTATTCAGTCCAATACCCTGTACTTGCTGGGAACAGAGGCGAGTGGTATTTGCACTGTGTATGGCAATGGGTGCGCAATGTGACTTTCCTTACCAGAAAACAACTCTTGTTCGTAGGACCAGAAACTGCATGTGATTCAACTCCATTTAGTACTAGGAAACAAACGCTAGCTTGCCTTACAAGAAACACACTCTGCTTTAGAGAAAAGAGCACTCATCTACTCTACTGTGTTTCCTATAGGGCCAGAACAGTGAGCTTCCTCAGAACATAAGAACTGTGCTTCCTACACACACGGGCCATATCTAGCTCAAATCTGCTTAAGAAACTGACAAGAACAGTAGCTCCTCTTCAGTCCGATACACTGTACTTGCTGGGAACAGACGCGAGTGCTATTTGCACTGTGTATGGCATTTGGAGCGCAATAGTGACTCTTCTTACCAGAAAACAACTCTTGCTCGTAGGACCAAAAACTGTCTGTGACTCAACTCCATTTAGGACTGGGAAACAAACGCGAGCTCGCCTTACAAGAAACACACTCTGCTTTTCATAAATGAGCACTCTTCTACTCTACTGTGTTTCCTATGGGGTCCGAACAGTGAGCTTGCTCAGAACAAAAGAACTGTGCTTCCTACACACACGGCCATATCTAGTACAATTCTGCTTAGGAACCTGACAAGAACAGTAGATCCTCTTCAGTCTAATACACTGTACTTGCTGGGAACAGACGCCAGTGCTATTTGTCCTGTGTATGGCAATGTCAGCGCAATAGTGACTATTCTTACCATAAAACAACTCTTGCTCGTAGGACCAGAAACTGCATGTGATTCAACTCCATTTAGGCCTGGGAAACAAACGCTAGCTCGCCTTACAAGAAACACACTCTGCTTTTGAGAAAAGAGCACTCTTCTACTCTACTGTGTTTTCTATGGGGTCCAAACAGTGAGCTTGCTCAGAACAAAATGACTGTGCTTCTTACACACATGGACCATATCTAGTTCAACTCTGCTTAGGAAACTGACAAGAACAGTAGCTTCTCTTCAGTCCAATACACTGTACATGGTGGGAACAAACGCGAGTGCTATTTGCACTGTGTATGGCATTTGGAGCACAATAGTGACTCTTCTTACCAGAAAACAACTCTTGCTCATAGGACCAAAAACTGTCTGTGACTCAACTCCATTTATGACTGGGAAACAAACGCGAGCTTGCCTTACAAGAAACACACTCTGCTTTAGAGAAAAGAGCACTCTTCTACTCTACTGTGTTTCCTATAGGGCCAGAACAGTGAGCTTGCTCAGAACAAAAAACTGTGCTTCCTACACACATGGACCATATCTAGTTCAACTCTAATTAGGAAACTGACAAGAACAGTAGCTTCTCTTCAGTCCAATACACTGGACATGGTGGGAACAGACGCGAGTGCTATTTGCACTGTGTATGGCATTTGGAGCGCAATAGTGACTCTTCTTACCAGAAAACAACTCTTGCTCGTAGGACCAAAAACTGTCTGTGACTCAACTCCATTTAGGACTGGGAAACAAACACGAGCTTGCCTTAAAAGAAACACACTCTGCTTTAGAGAAAAGAGCACTCTTCTACTCTACTGTGTTTCCTATGGGGTCCAAACAGTGAGCTTGCTCAGAACAAAAGAACTGTGCTTCCTACACACACGGGCCATATCTACTTCAAATCTGCTGAAAAAAGACAAGAACAATAGCACCTATTCAGTCCAATACACTGTACTTGCTGGGAACAGAGGCGAGTGCTATTTGCACTGTGTATGGCAATGGGTGCGCAATGTGACTTTCCTTACCAGAAAACAACTCTTGTTCGTAGGACCAGAAACTGCATGTGATTCAACTCCATTTAGTACTAGGAAACAAACGCGAGCTTGCCTTACAAGAAACACACTCTGCTTTAGAGAAAAGAGCACTCATCTACTCTACTGTGTTTCCTATAGGGCCAGAACAGTGAGCTTCCTCAGAACATAAGAACTGTGCTTCCTACACACACGGGCCATATCTAGCTCAAATCTGCTTAAGAAACTGACAAGAACAGTAGCTCCTCTTCAGTCCGATACACTGTACTTGCTGGGAACAGACGCGAGTGCTATTTGCACTGTGTATGGCATTTGGAGCGCAATAGTGACTCTTCTTACCAGAAAACAACTCTTGCTCGTAGGACCAAAAACTGTCTGTGACTCAACTCCATTTAGGACTGGGAAACAAACGCGAGCTCGCCTTACAAGAAACACACTCTGCTTTTCATAAATGAGCACTCTTCTACTCTACTGTTTTTCCTTTGGGGTCCGAACAGTGAGCTTGCTCAGAACAAAAGAACTGTGCTTCCTACACACACGGCCATATCTAGTACAATTCTGCTTAGGAACCTGACAAGAACAGTAGATCCTCTTCAGTCTAATACACTCTACTTGCTGGGAACAGACGCCAGTGCTATTTGTCCTGTGTATGGCAATGTCAGCGCAATAGTGACTATTCTTACCATAAAACAACTCTTGCTCGTAGGACCAGAAACTGCATGTGATTCAACTCCATTTAGGCCTGGGAAACAAACGCTAGCTCGCCTTACAAGAAACACACTCTGCTTTAGAGAAAAGAGCACTCTTCTACTCTACTGTGTTTTCTATGGGGTCCAAACAGTTAGCTTGCTCAGAACAAAAGAACTGTGCTTGCTACACACATGGAACATATCTAGTTCAACTCTGATTAGGAAACTGACAAGAACAGTAGCTTCTCTTCAGTCCAATACACTGTACATGGTGGGAACAGACGCGAGTGCTATTTGCACTGTGTATGGCATTTGGAGCGCAATAGTGACTCTTCTTACCAGAAAACAACTCTTGCTCGTAGGACCAAAAACTTTCTGTGACTCAACTCCATTTAGGACTGGGAAACAAACGCGAGCTTGCCTTACAAGAAACACACTCTGCTTTAGAGAAAAGAGCACTCTTCTACTCTAATGTGTTTCCTATAAGGCCAGAACAGTGAGCTTGCTCAGAACAAAAGAACTGTGCTTCCTACACACATGGACCATATCTAGTTCAACTCTGCTTAGTAAACTGACAAGAACAGTAGCTCCTCTTCAGTCCAATACACTGTACTTGCTGGGAAGAGACGCCAGTGCTATTTGCACTGTGTATGGCAATGAGAGCGCAATAGTGACGTTCCTTACCAGAAAACAACTCTTGCTCGTAGGAACACAAATTCCATGTGATTCAACGCCACTTAGGACTGGGAAACAAATGCTAGCTCGCCTTACAAGAAACACTCTCTGCTTTTTAGAAAAGAGCACTCTTCTACTCTACTGTGTTTCCTATGGGGTCCAAACAGTGAGCTTGCTCAGAACAAAAGAACTGTGCTTCCTACACACATGGACCATATCTAGTTCAACTCTGCTTAGGAAACTGACAAGAACAGTAGCTCCTATTCAGTCCAATACACTGTTCATGCCTGGAACAGACGCGAGTGCTATTTGCACGGTGTATGGCATTTGGAGCACAATAGTGACTCTTCTTACCAGAAAACAACTCTTGCTCATAGGACCAAAAACTGCATGCGATTCAACTCCATTTAGGACTGCGAAACAAACGCTAGCTCACCTTACAAGAAACACACTCTGCTTTAGAGAAAAGAGCACTCTTCTACTCTACTGTGTTTCCTATGGGGTCCAAACAGTGAGCTTGCTCAGAACAGAAGAACTGTGCTTCTTACACACACGGGCCATATCTACTTCAAATCTGCTGAAAAACAGACAAGAACAATAGCACCTATTCAGTCCAATACCCTGTACTTGCTGGGAACAGAGGCGAGTGCTATTTGCACTGTGTATGGCAATGGGTGCGCAATGTGACTTTCCTTACCAGAAAACAACTCTTGTTCGTAGGACCAGAAACTGCCTGTGATTCAACTCCATTTAGTACTAGGAAACAAACGCTAGCTTGCCTTACAAGAAACACACTCTGCTTTAGAGAAAAGAGCACTCATCTACTCTACTGTGTTTCCTATAGGGCCAGAACAGTGAGCTTCCTCAGAACATAAGAACTGTGCTTCCTACACACACGGGCCATATCTAGCTCAAATCTGCTTAAGAAACTGACAAGAACAGTAGCTCCTCTTCAGTCCGATACACTGTACTTGCTGGGAACAGACGCGAGTGCTATTTGCACTGTGTATGGCATTTGGAGCGCAATAGTGACTCCTCTTACCAGAAAACAACTCTTGCTCGTAGGACCAAAAACTGTCTGTGACTCAACTCCATTTAGGACTGGGAAACAAACGCGAGCTCGCCTTACAAGAAACACACTCTGCTTTTCATAAATGAGCACTCTTCTACTCTACTGTGTTTCCTATGGGGTCCGAACAGTGAGCTTGCTCAGAACAAAAGAACTGTGCTTCCTACACACACGGCCATATCTAGTACAATTCTGCTTAGGAACCTGACAAGAACAGTAGATCCTCTTCAGTCTAATACACTGTACTTGCTGGGAACAGACGCCAGTGCTATTTGTCCTGTGTATGGCAATGTCAGCGCAATAGTGACTATTCTTACCATAAAACAACTCTTGCTCGTAGGACCAGAAACTGCATGTGATTCAACTCCATTTAGGCCTGGGAAACAAACGCTAGCTCGCCTTACAAGAAACACACTCTGCTTTTGAGAAAAGAGCACTCTTCTACTCTACTGTGTTTTCTATGGGGTCCAAACAGTGAGCTTGCTCAGAACAAAATGACTGTGCTTCTTACACACATGGACCATATCTAGTTCAACTCTGCTTAGGAAACTGACAAGAACAGTAGCTTCTCTTCAGTCCAATACACTGTACATGGTGGGAACAAACGCGAGTGCTATTTGCACTGTGTATGGCATTTGGAGCACAATAGTGACTCTTCTTACCAGAAAACAACTCTTGCTCGTAGGACTAAAAACTGTCTGTGACTCAACTCCATTTATGACTGGGAAACAAACGCGAGCTTGCCTTACAAGAAACACCCTCTGCTTTAGAGAAAAGAGCACTCTTCTACTCTACTGTGTTTCCTATAGGGCCAGAACAGTGAGCTTGCTCAGAACAAAAAACTGTGCTTCCTACACACATGGACCATATCTAGTTCAACTCTAATTAGGAAACTGACAAGAACAGTAGCTTCTCTTCAGTCCAATACACTGGACATGGTGGGAACAGACGCGAGTGCTATTTGCACTGTGTATGGCATTTGGAGCGCAATAGTGACTCTTCTTAACAGAAAACAACTCTTGCTCGTAGGACCAAAAACTGTCTGTGACTCAACTCCATTTAGGACTGGGAAACAAACGCGAGCTTGCCTTACAAGAAACACACTCTGCTTTAGAGAAAAGAGCACTCTTCTACTCTACTGTGTTTCCTATGGGGTCCAAACAGTGAGCTTGCTCAGAACAAAAGAACTGTGCTTCCTACACACACGGGCCATATCTACTTCAAATCTGCTGAAAAAAAGACAAGAACAATAGCACCTATTCAGTCCAATACACTGTACTTGCTGGGAACAGAGGCGAGTGCTATTTGCACTGTGTATGGCAATGGGTGCGCAATGTGACTTTCCTTACCAGAAAACAACTCTTGTTCGTAGGACCAGAAACTGCATGTGATTCAACTCCATTTAGTACTAGGAAACAAACGCTAGCTTGCCTTACAAGAAACACACTCTGCTTTAGAGAAAAGAGCACTCATCTACTCTACTGTGTTTCCTATAGGGCCAGAACAGTGAGCTTCCTCAGAACATAAGAACTGTGCTTCCTACACACACGGGCCATATCTAGCTCAAATCTGCTTAAGAAACTGACAAGAACAGTAGCTCCTCTTCAGTCCGATACACTGTACTTGCTGGGAACAGACGCGAGTGCTATTTGCACTGTGTATGGCATTTGGAGCGCAATAGTGACTCTTCTTACCAGAAAACAACTCTTGCTCGTAGGACCAAAAACTGTCTGTGACTCAACTCCATTTAGGACTGGGAAACAAACGCGAGCTCGCCTTACAAGAAACACACTCTGCTTTTCATAAATGAGCACTCTTCTACTCTACTGTTTTTCCTTTGGGGTCCGAACAGTGAGCTTGCTCAGAACAAAAGAACTGTGCTTCCTACACACACGGCCATATCTAGTACAATTCTGCTTAGGAACCTGACAAGAACAGTAGATCCTCTTCAATCTAATACACTCTACTTGCTGGGAACAGACGCCAGTGCTATTTGTCCTGTGTATGGCAATGTCAGCGCAATAGTGACTATTCTTACCATACAACAACTCTTGCTCGTAGGACCAGAAACTGCATGTGATTCAACTCCATTTAGGCCTGGGAAACAAACGCTAGCTCGCCTTACAAGAAACACACTCTGCTTTAGAGAAAAGAGCACTCTTCTACTCTACTGTGTTTTCTATGGGGTCCAAACAGTGAGCTTGCTCAGAACAAAAGAACTGTGCTTGCTACACACATGGAACATATCTAGTTCAACTCTGATTAGGAAACTGACAAGAACAGTAGCTTCTCTTCAGTCCAATACACTGTACATGGTGGGAACAGACGCGAGTGCTATTTGCACTGTGTATGGCATTTGGAGCGCAATAGTGACTCTTCTTACCAGAAAACAACTCTTGCTCGTAGGACCAAAAACTTTCTGTGACTCAACTCCATTTAGGACTGGGAAACAAACGCGAGCTTGCCTTACAAGAAACACACTCTGCTTTAGAGAAAAGAGCACTCTTCTACTCTAATGTGTTTCCTATAGGGCCAGAACAGTGAGCTTGCTCAGAACAAAAGAACTGTGCTTCCTACACACATGGACCATATCTAGTTCAACTCTGCTTAGTAAACTGACAAGAACAGTAGCTCATCTTCAGTCCAATACACTGTACTTGCTGGGAAGAGACGCCAGTGCTATTTGCACTGTGTATGGCAATGAGAGCGCAATAGTGACGTTCCTTACCAGAAAACAGCTCTTGCTCGTAGGAACACAAATTCCATGTGATTCAACGCCACTTAGGACTGGGAAACAAATGCTAGCTCGCCTTACAAGAAACACTCTCTGCTTTTTAGAAAAGAGCACTCTTCTACTCTACTGTGTTTCCTATGGGGTCCGAACAGTGAGCTTGCTCAGAACAAAAGAACTGTGCTTCCTACACACACGGCCATATCTAGTACAATTCTGCTTAGGAACCTGACAAGAACAGTAGATCCTCTTCAGTCTAATACACCGTACTTGCTGGGAACAGACGCCAGTGCTATTTGTCCTGTGTATGGCAATGTCAGCGCAATAGTGACTATTCTTACAATAAAACAACTCTTGCTCGTAGGACCAGAAACTGCATGTGATTCAACGCCACTTAGGACTGGGAAACAAATGCTAGCTCGCCTTACAAGAAACACTCTCTGCTTTTTAGAAAAGAGTACTCTTCTACTCTACTGTGTTTCCTATGGGGTCCAAACAGTGAGCTTGCTCAGAACAAAAGAACTGTGCTTCCTACACACATGGACCATATCTAGTTCAACTCTGCTTAGGAAACTGACAAGAACAGTAGCTCCTATTCAGTCCAATACACTGTTCATGCCTGGAACAGACGCGAGTGCTATTTGCACGGTGTATGGCATTTGGAGCACAATAGTGACTCTTCTTACCAGAAAAGAACTCTTGCTCATAGGACCAAAAACTGTCTGTGACTGAACTCCATTTAGGACTGGGAAACAAACGCGAGCTTGCCTTACAAGAAACACACTCTGCTTTAGAGAAAAGAGCACTCTTCTACTCTACTGTGTTTCCTATGGGGTCCAAACAGTGAGCTTGCTCAGAACAAAAGAACTGTGCTTCCTACACACACGGGCCATATCTACTTCAAATCTGCTGAAAAACAGACAAGTACAATAGCACCTATTCAGTCCAATACACTGTACTTGCTGGGAACAGAGGCGAGTGCTATTTGCACTGTGTATGGCAATGGGTGCGCAATGTGACTTTCCTTACCAGAAAACAACTCTTGTTCGTAGGACCAGAAACTGCCTGTGATTCAACTCCATTTAGTACTAGGAAACAAACGCTAGCTTGCCTTACAAGAAACACACTCTGCTTTAGAGAAAAGAGCACTCATCTACTCTACTGTGTTTCCTATAGGGCCAGAACAGTGAGCTTCCTCAGAACATAAGAACTGTGCTTCCTACAAACACGGGCCATATCTAGCTCAAATCTGCTTAAGAAACTGACAAGAACAGTAGCTCCTCTTCAGTCCGATACACTGTACTTGCTGGGAACAGACGCGAGTGCTATTTGCACTGTGTATGGCATTTGGAGCGCAATAGTGACTCTTCTTACCAGAAAACAACTCTTGCTCGTAGGACCAAAAACTGTCTGTGACTCAACTCCATTTAGGACTGGGAAACAAACGCGAGCTCGCCTTACAAGAAACACACTCTGCTTTTCATAAATGAGCACTCTTCTACTCTACTGTTTTTCCTTTGGGGTCCGAACAGTGAGCTTGCTCAGAACAAAAGAACTGTGCTTCCTACACACACGGCCATATCTAGTACAATTCTGCTTAGGAACCTGACAAGAACAGTAGATCCTCTTCAGTCTAATACACTCTACTTGCTGGGAACAGACGCCAGTGCTATTTGTCCTGTGTATGGCAATGTCAGCGCAATAGTGACTATTCTTACCATAAAACAACTCTTGCTCGTAGGACCAGAAACTGCATGTGATTCAACTCCATTTAGGCCTGGGAAACAAACGCTAGCTCGCCTTACAAGAAACACACTCTGCTTTAGAGAAAAGAGCACTCTTCTACTCTACTGTGTTTTCTATGGGGTCCAAACAGTGAGCTAGCTCAGAACAAAAGAACTGTGCTTGCTACACACATGGAACATATCTAGTTCAACTCTGATTAGGAAACTGACAAGAACAGTAGCTTCTCTTCAGTCCAATACACTGTACATGGTGGGAACAGACGCGAGTGCTATTTGCACTGTGTATGGCATTTGGAGCGCAATAGTGACTCTTCTTACCAGAAAACAACTCTTGCTCGTAGGACCAAAAACTTTCTGTGACTCAACTCCATTTAGGACTGGGAAACAAACGCGAGCTTGCCTTACAAGAAACACACTCTGCTTTAGAGAAAAGAGCACTCTTCTACTCTAATGTGTTTCCTATAGGGCCAGAACAGTGAGCTTGCTCAGAACAAAAGAACTGTGCTTCCTACACACATGGACCATATCTAGTTCAACTCTGCTTAGTAAACTGACAAGAACAGTAGCTCCTCTTCAGTCCAATACACTGTACTTGCTGGGAAGAGACGCCAGTGCTATTTGCACTGTGTATGGCAATGAGAGCGCAATAGTGACGTTCCTTACCAGAAAACAACTCTTGCTCGTAGGAACACAAATTCCATGTGATTCAACGCCACTTAGGACTGGGAAACAAATGCTAGCTCGCCTTACAAGAAACACTCTCTGCTTTTTAGAAAAGAGCACTCTTCTACTCTACTGTGTTTCCTATGGGGTCCAAACAGTGAGCTTGCTCAGAACAAAAGAACTGTGCTTCCTACACACATGGACCATATCTAGTTCAACTCTGCTTAGGAAACTGACAAGAACAGTAGCTCCTATTCAGTCCAATACACTGTTCATGCCTGGAACAGACGCGAGTGCTATTTGCACTGTGTATGGCATTTGGAGCACAATAGTGACTCTTCTTACCAGAAAACAACTCTTGCTCATAGGACCAAAAACTGCATGCGATTCAACTCCATTTAGGACTGCGAAACAAACGCTAGCTCACCTTACAAGAAACACACTCTGCTTTAGAGAAAAGAGCACTCTTCTACTCTACTGTGTTTTCTATGGGGTCCAAACAGTGAGCTTGCTCAGAACAAAAGAACTGTGCTTCCTACACACACGGGCCATATCTACTTCAAATCTGCTGAAAAACAGACAAGAACAATAGCACCTATTCAGTCCAATACCCTGTACCTGCTGGGAACAGAGGCGAGTGCTATTTGCACTGTGTATGGCAATGGGTGCGCAATGTGACTTTCCTTACCAGAAAACAACTCTTGTTCGTAGGACCAGAAACTGCATGTGATTCAACTCCATTTAGTACTAGGAAACAAACGCTAGCTTGCCTTACAAGAAACACACTCTCCTTTAGAGAAAAGAGCACTCATCTACTCTACTGTGTTTCCTATAGGGCCAGAACAGTGAGCTTCCTCAGAACATAAGAACTGTGCTTCCTACACACACGGGCCATATCTAGCTCAAATCTGCTTAAGAAACTGACAAGAACAGTAGCTCCTCTTCAGTCCGATACACTGTACTTGCTGGGAACAGACGCGAGTGCTATTTGCACTGTGTATGGCATTTGGAGCGCAATAGTGACTCTTCTTACCAGAAAACAACTCTTGCTCGTAGGACCAAAAACTGTCTGTGACTCAACTCCATTTAGGACTGGGAAACAAACGCGAGCTTGCCTTACAAGAAACACACTCTGCTTTAGAGAAAAGAGCACTCTTCTACTCTAATGTGTTTCCTATAGGGCCAGAACAGTGAGCTTGCTCAGAACAAAAGAACTGTGCTTCCTACACACATGGACCATATCTAGTTCAACTCTGCTTAGTAAACTGACAAGAACAGTAGCTCCTCTTCAGTCCAATACACTGTACTTGCTGGGAAGAGACGCCAGTGCTATTTGCACTGTGTATGGCAATGAGAGCGCAATAGTGACGTTCCTTACCAGAAAACAACTCTTGCTCGTAGGAACACAAATTCCATGTGATTCAACGCCACTTAGGACTGGGAAACAAATGCTAGCTCGCCTTACAAGAAACACTCTCTGCTTTTTAGAAAAGAGCACTCTTCTACTCTACTGTGTTTCCTATGGGGTCCAAACAGTGAGCTTGCTCAGAACAAAAGAACTGTGCTTCCTACACACATGGACCATATCTAGTTCAACTCTGCTTAGGAAACTGACAAGAACAGTAGCTCCTATTCAGTCCAATACACTGTTCATGCCTGGAACAGACGCGAGTGCTATTTGCACTGTGTATGGCATTTGGAGCACAATAGTGACTCTTCTTACCAGAAAACAACTCTTGCTCATAGGACCAAAAACTGCATGCGATTCAACTCCATTTAGGACTGCGAAACAAACGCTAGCTCACCTTACAAGAAACACACTCTGCTTTAGAGAAAAGAGCACTCTTCTACTCTACTGTGTTTTCTATGGGGTCCAAACAGTGAGCTTGCTCAGAACAAAAGAACTGTGCTTCCTACACACACGGGCCATATCTACTTCAAATCTGCTGAAAAACAGACAAGAACAATAGCACCTATTCAGTCCAATACCCTGTACCTGCTGGGAACAGAGGCGAGTGCTATTTGCACTGTGTATGGCAATGGGTGCGCAATGTGACTTTCCTTACCAGAAAACAACTCTTGTTCGTAGGACCAGAAACTGCATGTGATTCAACTCCATTTAGTACTAGGAAACAAACGCTAGCTTGCCTTACAAGAAACACACTCTCCTTTAGAGAAAAGAGCACTCATCTACTCTACTGTGTTTCCTATAGGGCCAGAACAGTGAGCTTCCTCAGAACATAAGAACTGTGCTTCCTACACACACGGGCCATATCTAGCTCAAATCTGCTTAAGAAACTGACAAGAACAGTAGCTCCTCTTCAGTCCGATACACTGTACTTGCTGGGAACAGACGCGAGTGCTATTTGCACTGTGTATGGCATTTGGAGCGCAATAGTGACTCTTCTTACCAGAAAACAACTCTTGCTCGTAGGACCAAAAACTGTCTGTGACTCAACTCCATTTAGGACTGGGAAACAAACGCGAGCTCGCCTTACAAGAAACACACTCTGCTTTTCATAAATGAGCACTCTTCTACTCTACTGTGTTTCCTATGGGGTCCGAACAGTGAGCTTGCTCAGAACAAAAGAACTGTGCTTCCTACACACACGGCCATATCTAGTACAATTCTGCTTAGGAACCTGACAAGAACAGTAGATCCTCTTCAGTCTAATACACTGTACTTGCTGGGAACAGACGCCAGTGCTATTTGTCCTGTGTATGGCAATGTCAGCGCAATAGTGACTATTCTTACCATAAAACAACTCTTGCTCGTAGGACCAGAAACTGCATGTGATTCAACTCCATTTAGGCCTGGGAAACAAACGCTAGCTCGCCTTACAAGAAACACACTCTGCTTTTGAGAAAAGAGCACTCTTCTACTCTACTGTGTTTTCTATGGGGTCCAAACAGTGAGCTTGCTCAGAACAAAATGACTGTGCTTCTTACACACATGGACCATATCTAGTTCAACTCTGCTTAGGAAACTGACAAGAACAGTAGCTTCTCTTCAGTCCAATACACTGTACATGGTGGGAACAAACGCGAGTGCTATTTGCACTGTGTATGGCATTTGGAGCACAATAGTGACTCTTCTTACCAGAAAACAACTCTTGCTCGTAGGACTAAAAACTGTCTGTGACTCAACTCCATTTATGACTGGGAAACAAACGCGAGCTTGCCTTACAAGAAACACCCTCTGCTTTAGAGAAAAGAGCACTCTTCTACTCTACTGTGTTTCCTATAGGGCCAGAACAGTGAGCTTGCTCAGAACAAAAAACTGTGCTTCCTACACACATGGACCATATCTAGTTCAACTCTAATTAGGAAACTGACAAGAACAGTAGCTTCTCTTCAGTCCAATACACTGGACATGGTGGGAACAGACGCGAGTGCTATTTGCACTGTGTATGGCATTTGGAGCGCAATAGTGACTCTTCTTAACAGAAAACAACTCTTGCTCGTAGGACCAAAAACTGTCTGTGACTCAACTCCATTTAGGACTGGGAAACAAACGCGAGCTTGCCTTACAAGAAACACACTCTGCTTTAGAGAAAAGAGCACTCTTCTACTCTACTGTGTTTCCTATGGGGTCCAAACAGTGAGCTTGCTCAGAACAAAAGAACTGTGCTTCCTACACACACGGGCCATATCTACTTCAAATCTGCTGAAAAAAAGACAAGAACAATAGCACCTATTCAGTCCAATACACTGTACTTGCTGGGAACAGAGGCGAGTGCTATTTGCACTGTGTATGGCAATGGGTGCGCAATGTGACTTTCCTTACCAGAAAACAACTCTTGTTCGTAGGACCAGAAACTGCATGTGATTCAACTCCATTTAGTACTAGGAAACAAACGCTAGCTTGCCTTACAAGAAACACACTCTGCTTTAGAGAAAAGAGCACTCATCTACTCTACTGTGTTTCCTATAGGGCCAGAACAGTGAGCTTCCTCAGAACATAAGAACTGTGCTTCCTACACACACGGGCCATATCTAGCTCAAATCTGCTTAAGAAACTGACAAGAACAGTAGCTCCTCTTCAGTCCGATACACTGTACTTGCTGGGAACAGACGCGAGTGCTATTTGCACTGTGTATGGCATTTGGAGCGCAATAGTGACTCTTCTTACCAGAAAACAACTCTTGCTCGTAGGACCAAAAACTGTCTGTGACTCAACTCCATTTAGGACTGGGAAACAAACGCGAGCTCGCCTTACAAGAAACACACTCTGCTTTTCATAAATGAGCACTCTTCTACTCTACTGTTTTTCCTTTGGGGTCCGAACAGTGAGCTTGCTCAGAACAAAAGAACTGTGCTTCCTACACACACGGCCATATCTAGTACAATTCTGCTTAGGAACCTGACAAGAACAGTAGATCCTCTTCAATCTAATACACTCTACTTGCTGGGAACAGACGCCAGTGCTATTTGTCCTGTGTATGGCAATGTCAGCGCAATAGTGACTATTCTTACCATACAACAACTCTTGCTCGTAGGACCAGAAACTGCATGTGATTCAACTCCATTTAGGCCTGGGAAACAAACGCTAGCTCGCCTTACAAGAAACACACTCTGCTTTAGAGAAAAGAGCACTCTTCTACTCTACTGTGTTTTCTATGGGGTCCAAACAGTGAGCTTGCTCAGAACAAAAGAACTGTGCTTGCTACACACATGGAACATATCTAGTTCAACTCTGATTAGGAAACTGACAAGAACAGTAGCTTCTCTTCAGTCCAATACACTGTACATGGTGGGAACAGACGCGAGTGCTATTTGCACTGTGTATGGCATTTGGAGCGCAATAGTGACTCTTCTTACCAGAAAACAACTCTTGCTCGTAGGACCAAAAACTTTCTGTGACTCAACTCCATTTAGGACTGGGAAACAAACGCGAGCTTGCCTTACAAGAAACACACTCTGCTTTAGAGAAAAGAGCACTCTTCTACTCTAATGTGTTTCCTATAGGGCCAGAACAGTGAGCTTGCTCAGAACAAAAGAACTGTGCTTCCTACACACATGGACCATATCTAGTTCAACTCTGCTTAGTAAACTGACAAGAACAGTAGCTCCTCTTCAGTCCAATACACTGTACTTGCTGGGAAGAGACGCCAGTGCTATTTGCACTGTGTATGGCAATGAGAGCGCAATAGTGACGTTCCTTACCAGAAAACAGCTCTTGCTCGTAGGAACACAAATTCCATGTGATTCAACGCCACTTAGGACTGGGAAACAAATGCTAGCTCGCCTTACAAGAAACACTCTCTGCTTTTTAGAAAAGAGCACTCTTCTACTCTACTGTGTTTCCTATGGGGTCCGAACAGTGAGCTTGCTCAGAACAAAAGAACTGTGCTTCCTACACACACGGCCATATCTAGTACAATTCTGCTTAGGAACCTGACAAGAACAGTAGATCCTCTTCAGTCTAATACACCGTACTTGCTGGGAACAGACGCCAGTGCTATTTGTCCTGTGTATGGCAATGTCAGCGCAATAGTGACTATTCTTACAATAAAACAACTCTTGCTCGTAGGACCAGAAACTGCATGTGATTCAACGCCACTTAGGACTGGGAAACAAATGCTAGCTCGCCTTACAAGAAACACTCTCTGCTTTTTAGAAAAGAGTACTCTTCTACTCTACTGTGTTTCCTATGGGGTCCAAACAGTGAGCTTGCTCAGAACAAAAGAACTGTGCTTCCTACACACATGGACCATATCTAGTTCAACTCTGCTTAGGAAACTGACAAGAACAGTAGCTCCTATTCAGTCCAATACACTGTTCATGCCTGGAACAGACGCGAGTGCTATTTGCACGGTGTATGGCATTTGGAGCACAATAGTGACTCTTCTTACCAGAAAAGAACTCTTGCTCATAGGACCAAAAACTGTCTGTGACTGAACTCCATTTAGGACTGGGAAACAAACGCGAGCTTGCCTTACAAGAAACACACTCTGCTTTAGAGAAAAGAGCACTCTTCTACTCTACTGTGTTTCCTATGGGGTCCAAACAGTGAGCTTGCTCAGAACAAAAGAACTGTGCTTCCTACACACACGGGCCATATCTACTTCAAATCTGCTGAAAAACAGACAAGTACAATAGCACCTATTCAGTCCAATACACTGTACTTGCTGGGAACAGAGGCGAGTGCTATTTGCACTGTGTATGGCAATGGGTGCGCAATGTGACTTTCCTTACCAGAAAACAACTCTTGTTCGTAGGACCAGAAACTGCCTGTGATTCAACTCCATTTAGTACTAGGAAACAAACGCTAGCTTGCCTTACAAGAAACACACTCTGCTTTAGAGAAAAGAGCACTCATCTACTCTACTGTGTTTCCTATAGGGCCAGAACAGTGAGCTTCCTCAGAACATAAGAACTGTGCTTCCTACAAACACGGGCCATATCTAGCTCAAATCTGCTTAAGAAACTGACAAGAACAGTAGCTCCTCTTCAGTCCGATACACTGTACTTGCTGGGAACAGACGCGAGTGCTATTTGCACTGTGTATGGCATTTGGAGCGCAATAGTGACTCTTCTTACCAGAAAACAACTCTTGCTCGTAGGACCAAAAACTGTCTGTGACTCAACTCCATTTAGGACTGGGAAACAAACGCGAGCTCGCCTTACAAGAAACACACTCTGCTTTTCATAAATGAGCACTCTTCTACTCTACTGTTTTTCCTTTGGGGTCCGAACAGTGAGCTTGCTCAGAACAAAAGAACTGTGCTTCCTACACACACGGCCATATCTAGTACAATTCTGCTTAGGAACCTGACAAGAACAGTAGATCCTCTTCAGTCTAATACACTCTACTTGCTGGGAACAGACGCCAGTGCTATTTGTCCTGTGTATGGCAATGTCAGCGCAATAGTGACTATTCTTACCATAAAACAACTCTTGCTCGTAGGACCAGAAACTGCATGTGATTCAACTCCATTTAGGCCTGGGAAACAAACGCTAGCTCGCCTTACAAGAAACACACTCTGCTTTAGAGAAAAGAGCACTCTTCTACTCTACTGTGTTTTCTATGGGGTCCAAACAGTGAGCTAGCTCAGAACAAAAGAACTGTGCTTGCTACACACATGGAACATATCTAGTTCAACTCTGATTAGGAAACTGACAAGAACAGTAGCTTCTCTTCAGTCCAATACACTGTACATGGTGGGAACAGACGCGAGTGCTATTTGCACTGTGTATGGCATTTGGAGCGCAATAGTGACTCTTCTTACCAGAAAACAACTCTTGCTCGTAGGACCAAAAACTTTCTGTGACTCAACTCCATTTAGGACTGGGAAACAAACGCGAGCTTGCCTTACAAGAAACACACTCTGCTTTAGAGAAAAGAGCACTCTTCTACTCTAATGTGTTTCCTATAGGGCCAGAACAGTGAGCTTGCTCAGAACAAAAGAACTATGCTTCCTACACACATGGACCATATCTAGTTCAACTCTGCTTAGTAAACTGACAAGAACAGTAGCTCCTCTTCAGTCCAATACACTGTACTTGCTGGGAAGAGACGCCAGTGCTATTTGCACTGTGTATGGCAATGAGAGCGCAATAGTGACGTTCCTTACCAGAAAACAACTCTTGCTTGTAGGAACACAAATTCCATGTGATTCAACGCCACTTAGGACTGGGAAACAAATGCTAGCTCGCCTTACAAGAAACACTCTCTGCTTTTTAGAAAAGAGCACTCTTCTACTCTACTGTGTTTCCTATGGGGTCCAAACAGTGAGCTTGCTCAGAACAAAAGAACTGTGCTTCCTACACACATGGACCATATCTAGTTCAACTCTGCTTAGGAAACTGACAAGAACAGTAGCTCCTATTCAGTCCAATACACTGTTCATGCCTGGAACAGACGCGAGTGCTATTTGCACTGTGTATGGCATTTGGAGCACAATAGTGACTCTTCTTACCAGAAAACAACTCTTGCTCATAGGACCAAAAACTGCATGCGATTCAACTCCATTTAGGACTGCGAAACAAACGCTAGCTCACCTTACAAGAAACACACTCTGCTTTAGAGAAAAGAGCACTCTTCTACTCTACTGTGTTTTCTATGGGGTCCAAACAGTGAGCTTGCTCAGAACAAAAGAACTGTGCTTCCTACACACACGGGCCATATCTACTTCAAATCTGCTGAAAAACAGACAAGAACAATAGCACCTATTCAGTCCAATACCCTGTACCTGCTGGGAACAGAGGCGAGTGCTATTTGCACTGTGTATGGCAATGGGTGCGCAATGTGACTTTCCTTACCAGAAAACAACTCTTGTTCGTAGGACCAGAAACTGCATGTGATTCAACTCCATTTAGTACTAGGAAACAAACGCTAGCTTGCCTTACAAGAAACACACTCTCCTTTAGAGAAAAGAGCACTCATCTACTCTACTGTGTTTCCTATAGGGCCAGAACAGTGAGCTTCCTCAGAACATAAGAACTGTGCTTCCTACACACACGGGCCATATCTAGCTCAAATCTGCTTAAGAAACTGACAAGAACAGTAGCTCCTCTTCAGTCCGATACACTGTACTTGCTGGGAACAGACGCGAGTGCTATTTGCACTGTGTATGGCATTTGGAGCGCAATAGTGACTCTTCTTACCAGAAAACAACTCTTGCTCGTAGGACCAAAAACTGTCTGTGACTCAACTCCATTTAGGACTGGGAAACAAACGCGAGCTTGCCTTACAAGAAACACACTCTGCTTTAGAGAAAAGAGCACTCTTCTACTCTAATGTGTTTCCTATAGGGCCAGAACAGTGAGCTTGCTCAGAACAAAAGAACTGTGCTTCCTACACACATGGACCATATCTAGTTCAACTCTGCTTAGTAAACTGACAAGAACAGTAGCTCCTCTTCAGTCCAATACACTGTACTTGCTGGGAAGAGACGCCAGTGCTATTTGCACTGTGTATGGCAATGAGAGCGCAATAGTGACGTTCCTTACCAGAAAACAACTCTTGCTCGTAGGAACACAAATTCCATGTGATTCAACGCCACTTAGGACTGGGAAACAAATGCTAGCTCGCCTTACAAGAAACACTCTCTGCTTTTTAGAAAAGAGCACTCTTCTACTCTACTGTGTTTCCTATGGGGTCCAAACAGTGAGCTTGCTCAGAACAAAAGAACTGTGCTTCCTACACACATGGACCATATCTAGTTCAACTCTGCTTAGGAAACTGACAAGAACAGTAGCTCCTATTCAGTCCAATACACTGTTCATGCCTGGAACAGACGCGAGTGCTATTTGCACTGTGTATGGCATTTGGAGCACAATAGTGACTCTTCTTACCAGAAAACAACTCTTGCTCATAGGACCAAAAACTGCATGCGATTCAACTCCATTTAGGACTGCGAAACAAACGCTAGCTCACCTTACAAGAAACACACTCTGCTTTAGAGAAAAGAGCACTCTTCTACTCTACTGTGTTTTCTATGGGGTCCAAACAGTGAGCTTGCTCAGAACAAAAGAACTGTGCTTCCTACACACACGGGCCATATCTACTTCAAATCTGCTGAAAAACAGACAAGAACAATAGCACCTATTCAGTCCAATACCCTGTACCTGCTGGGAACAGAGGCGAGTGCTATTTGCACTGTGTATGGCAATGGGTGCGCAATGTGACTTT